>NW_028317967.1:2413246-2584328 GCF_062004578.1 Staurois parvus
TTTGGTGGTATTTATTCCCCTCGGGATTTTTATTGTTTGCTAAACTAACCAAAAAACAACTGAAAAGTTTGAAAAAAATAAGTTTTCTTAGTTTCTGTTATAAAATTTTGTAAATTAGTAATTTTTCTCCTGCACTGATGTGCGCTAATGAGGCTGCAGTGATAGGCACTGATGGGCATTGATAGGTGGCACTGATGGGCACTGATGAGGACGCACTGGTAGGTGGCACTGATGGGCATTGACAGACATCACTGATGGGCACTGAAAGGCAGTACTCATATATGGAACTGATAGGCGGCACTGACTAGCACTGATAGGCAGCTCAGATGGGCACTTATATGTGGCATTTATGTGCACTGGTAGGCACTGATATGTGGCATTGATTGGCACTGATATTTGGCATTGATTGGCACTGACAGGTGGCATTGACGGACACTGACAGGTGACATTAATGGACACTGACAGGTGGCACTGATGGGGCTATACTGATCATCAGGGCACTGATCAGTGCCCTGATGATCAGTGCAGATGTCCCCTCTGAGGAATGCCGATTACTGGCTCTTCTCTCCTCTCCTCTGTCAGCGTGACAGCTGGTGAGGAGTGGAATGCCGATAACCGGCATTTCCTTATTTACATGTGATCAGCTGTGATTTGACACAGCTGATCACATGACCGTGCCAACGTCTTCTGCTCTTTCCGCTGAACAGTGATCCGCTGTGTCCCAGGGACACAGTGCACCACCGATCGTTGGAGTGGGAGGACATCATATGATGTCCTCCCAGAACAAGAGAACTGCCTCCCGCCTGTCATTTCCTTATATGGCGGGCAGGAGGCTGTTAAGCTGCAGTGCTGTCAGTGTCACCGGGGTCGGGAGATTACACACTGACCTGCTGCACGATACAGGGCAGGTCAGCACAACGATGACTCCACTCTCTTCTCTGGCCACCTGTCCTGTGGCATGGATGTGGGACCTGAGCCTCTAAGGAAACTCCGAGGAGAGGTGTCCGAAGTACCTGCCGCGGTGCTGCCCCATTGCAACACTTCCTTTTTTCTTCCTTTCAGCAGCGGCATGTCCAGAAGATGGACTGAGCCTCTCATGGGGCCCTCTAGTGACCCCGGGCCCTCGGGCTGTGCCCGAGTGCCTGAATGGTCAGTCCACCCCTGATACACACACACACCATAGTTTGTAGCCGCCATAAGTTTCACACAAACAAATTGATATAGAGGTATTCAGATTTATTTTCTACCAAAGACATGTACCAGAATACATTTTGGCCTAAATTTATGACTAACTTTGAGTTTACCAGACATTTTTTATAAACTGAAAGAAGAAAATATAATTTTATTTCCAAACTTTTTGACATTTTTTCGTTTATATCACAAAATATAAAAAATCCAGTGGTGATCAAATGCCACCAAAAGAAAGCTCTATTTATGTGAAAAATGGACATACATTTCCTTTGGGTACAGCGTTGCATGACTGCACAATTACCAGTTGAAATAACTCAGTGCTGAAAAGCAAAAAATGGCCTGAAGGGGGTAAATCTTCCAGAGGGTAAGTGGTTAACAAAATATTTTTTTATATTATCAGTATTTTCAGAAATTCTAACAGATAATTTTTTGTGATACAATCCACATACTGGCGCCCACAAGGGCACTCCAGCATTGATTTCTGGGCTCAAAATTTCAAGTCCTGAGCTACTAGTCAGGACTTATGAGTTACTCGACACCTGTTGCCCCACCCAACCCCTACCCTATCCCGCCCCTAAACACACCTTCATAAATTATCTTATGAAATGGCACTGTTAAATGTTTTATGCAGAATAAATGAGGGATGGGAGGGATGAAAGGGAAGGGAGGGGAGGGAGGAATGAAAGGGAAGGGAGGGGAGGGAGGAATGAAAGGGAGGGGAGGAAGGGAGGAATGAAAGGGAGGGGAGGAAGGGAGGAAGAAAGGAAGGAAGGGAGGAAGAAAGGAAGGAAGAGAGGAAGAAAGGAAGGAAGGAAGGAAGGGAGGGAGGGAGGGAAGGAAGGAAGGGAGGGAGGGAGGGAGGGAGGGAAGGAAGGAAGGAAGGAAGGAAGGAAGGAAGGAAGGAAGGAAGGAAGGAAGGAAGGGAGGGAAGGAAGGAAGGAAGGGAAGGAAAAGGAGGGAAGGAAGGAAAAGAAGGGAAGGAAGGATGGAAGGATGGAAGGAATGAAGGAAGGAAGAAAAAGAGGGAAGGGAGGAAGGAATGGAGGGAGGAAGAAAAAAAAGGAAAGGAAGGTAGGGGTGGATAGAAGGAAGGAAGGAAGGAAGGAAAGGAAAGGAAGGAAGCGGAGGAGGAAGGAAGGAAGGGAAGAGTGTAAGGAAGGAAGGAAGGAAGAAAAGGAGGAATGGAGGGAAGGAAGGGAGGGAGGTAGGGAAGGGAAGGAGTGGAGGAAGGAAGGGAGGGAGGAAAAATGGGGAAGGAAGGGAGGGGTGGAAGGAAAGAGGGAAGGAAAGGATGGGTGGAAGGAAGGAAGGAGAACAAGGAAGGGAGGGAGGGAAAAAAGGTAAAGAGTGAAGGAAGGAGGGGAGGAAGGAAGGAGGGGAGGAAGGAAGGAAGAAGGTGTAATGGACTGCCTGACAGCACCTCTATCAATCCCCTGGCAGAGCATCCCCAGAGTGCGGAGTCTAAGCACCGGAGCACTTGTTCACCAGGGCCCCTGATGGTGGGGATGGACTTGGAGCGCTCCGGTACCAGGTCGCAGCTGCTAGGTATCTCCAACAGGGGTAGAGGAGTCTGACAGGAGCTCCAGGGGGCTAAGAGTCTGATGTGAGGGAGCCTAGTGATCCCTGCGGGATGGATGGATGGATGAGCTAAATCAGAGTCATACAGGCCAGGTGGGCAACTAGCGGGTCGGTGAGGTACAAAACGGTAGGCAAAGGATAGTCGGGTCACATGCAGGGTCAATACCAAAAGATCAGATTTAAAGGGGAACATCCAGGAGCAGAGTCAGGTAGGCCAAGGGTCAGGACAGGAGAAGGCAGCAAGGTCAAACAATCCAGATCAAGATACTCACAACACAGGTAACAGCATACAAAGACCATTCGGCAGCAAGTGTTTGTGCAGAACTGGCTTAAATAGCCCGCCCTGCACCCGACAGGTGCAGCCTAGGTCCTAGTGCCTGCCTAGTACTGTCAAGACGACGGGTGCGCCTGGGTCCTAGTGCCCTGCCACCTGCACGTCTTGGCAGACACCTACACCTGTGTAGACCCATGCGTCGCGATGGTCCCTGACAGAAGGGAAGGGAGGGAGGAAAAGAATGGAAGGAAGAAAAGGAAGGAAGGAAGGGGGTGGAGGGAAGGAAAGTTGGACTCACATGGATGGTTCCCGGCTCACATATTCAGCCAGAAGCATCACAGAGCTTCCGGATGCTCGGTGTACAATTTCCTGCCAACATATCCTCTTCTGAGAAGTTGCACGGACTGGAATGTGGGCGGGCACAGAGGGAGGCAGAGCAGATCCTGCTCTGGTGTGGAAGATGGGGAAGATGGGAGGAGGGGCTGAGCACTGAGCACATGGGGGGGGCGGAAAGAAACTGAATGATCGGGAATGATCGGTGCAGCGGTTAGGGCAGTTACAAGCACTATTCTCAATGTATGGCTTTCAATGAAGCAGCTGGAAGCTGATTCTCCTCCTTTCCCTCCTGCGGCTTTCAGCTGCTTCACCCAGCGCTGCTCGCTCCCATGTTATTTCCATTCACCCAATGCAAGCAGGCATGTGGACATTTTGAGGGCTGATTTATGTAACATGGGTCGAATCAGGGGAAATAACACACAAACTAGTTAATGCTGACTGCAGGACTGTCACAGAGAGAACACCAGTAAAGTTAATGAAATGGGTATCAGTAACCATAACATGATTGCATTTATTGTAAGCTGTAAACAACAACCACATACTGGAAAGATAAAAAAACCCACACTTTTAGGAGAGCAGATTTTCCAAAGCTGAGGGCTGCTCTCAACACTTAGACTGAGAAGGAAACTTGTCATTGAAGAACACAGAACAGAAATGGGAATGTTTCAAACTGACTGTATGCAAACACACTGCAAAATATATTCCCATGGGCAATAAGTTTAAAATGCTATAAATAAATCTTATGTTGCTCATGTACAAAGTAAAAGAAAACTATAAAAAAAATAAGAAAAGAACATTTAAAAAATATAACAATGAATGTACACTAACATTTGAAAGGTACAAATATCAGAACAGAAAATGTAAAGATGAAATCAAGGTTGAAAAAATTGAAAACCAGCAACAAGTTGCAAAAGAAAGTAGGACTAACCCATAAACTCTTTAAATATATTAATCCCTTCCTGCCGCTGCCTCCCTTTAGGAGGTTCTAAACACTGGGAGGTATTCCGATCACATGACCTCTGTGATTGGCAGTTACAGCGGTCACAAGATCAGAAAGCTCCCTTTCGCAAGTATGCATCAGGAGCTTTCCGGTCCCCGCCGGTATCTGTGCTGGAAGAACGCAGGCCTCTCTGTGTTAAAGCCCACCCGCTGAGAGACTGCATATATGCGTACCTCCAGCAGGAAGAGGTTAATAGCAAGAAGGTCAGGTCTGAGCTTGTACGCCCTTTACATTATAATTTAGAGTTGGTGACTGGGGGACAAAGAAAAGGCAAATTTATTAACTACTTTCTCCATCTTTGTGTATACAAAGGAAAGTGGGAGAGCTGAAGTCCATAAAGGCGAAACCTTTGATATAGCCCTAAAAGAACCCCAAAGGCTCACACTGATATGGTTTAGAAACATCTAGACAAAATAAAGATTAATGAAGCACCTGGACCAGATGGCTTACACCCACTTGTCCTCAAAGAGTTGAGCTCTGTTATTTTAAAGCCAATGTTTCTAGTTTTTAGAGACTTTATTGACAGGCTCGGTACCACTAGATTGACAGTAGTCTGATGTGCTGCCTTTATCTTAAAAGGGGTCAAACTATTTACCAAGTAACGTCAAACCAATTAGTTTAAGTTTTATAGTCGGGAAGATATTTGTGCTTTTGAAAAAAAAAACACATAAAAGGATTTTTGCTAGAAAACAATATTTTAAGCAATAGACAGCATTGATTCACTAAACATTGAAATTGTCAAACAAAATACCTTCTTTTTATGAGGAAATAAGCAAAGATGTAGTCAAAGTGTCTCTGAATAGTATATTTACAAAAGTGTTTCACAGTCCCCCACACAGTTAAAGTACAGAATTAGATCTCCCTATGTTGGAGAGAGGCAAAACCTCCATCGACCGGGCTTTGGCTACATAAAGTCAAAGAAATGTACCATATGGAAGAATAGGTGCTTACACATCGACACAAATAGGTGCTTACACATCGACACAAACATGAAGTTTTAGATTGTACGCCCCTTGAGGGTTAGGGACTGATGTGAATGTACAATATGTATGTAAAGCGCTGCATAAACTGACAGGGCTATACAAGTACCTGAAATAGATATTCTAAAACTTGGACACTTTGGAACTTGTCTCTCCTTGAGGCGGGAGAGGAGTAATCATCCTTTACCTAGCATCTAGTGGTGTTCTTTTTTCTCCCTCTACTCTTCCTCCTTTACTATTCTTAACTGTATTTCTCTCTTTTTTCTCGACTTTTAATTTTCAAGTCTTTTTACAGTTGCAAGAAAAAGTATGTGAACCCCTTGGGATTACGTGGAGTTTTGCATGAATTGGGCATAAAATGTGCTCTGAACGTCATCTAAATCACAACAATAGAAGAACACAGTCTGCTGAACATAATACTACACAAACATTAGATGTTGCCATGGTTTAATTGCACATAACATGTAAACATTCACAGTGCAGGGAGGAAAAAGTATGTGAACCTTTGGACTTAATAACTGGTTGACCCTCCTTTGGCAGCAATAACCTCAACCAAACGTTTCCTGTAGTTGCAGATCAGACCTACACAACGATCTGGTGTAATTTTGGACCACTCCTCTTCACAAAACTGTTTCAGCGTAGCAATATTCTTGGGATGTCTGGTGTGAATCGCTCTCTTAAGGTCATGCCACAGCATTTCAATCAGGTTGAGGCCAGGACTCTGACTGGGCCACTCCAGAAGGCGTATTCTGTGCTGTTGCAGCCATTGTTTTGTTGAATTACTTGTATGCTTTGGGTCATTGTCCTGTTGCATCACCCATCCTCTGCGGAGCTTCAGTTGGCGGACAGATGGTCGTACGTTTTCCTGCAAAATGTCTTGATAAACTCTGGAATTCATTTTCCCATCAATGACAACAATCCGTCCAGGCCCTGAGGCAGCAAAGCAGCTCCAAACCATGATGCTCCCTCCGCCATGTTTTACAGTGGGGATGAGGTTTTGATGTTGGTGTGCTGTGCCTTTTTTTCTCCACACATAGTGTTGTGTGTTCTTCCCAAACAACTCAATCTTGGTTTCATCTGTCCACAGTATATTTTGCCAGTAATGGTGTGGAACATCCAGGTGCTCTTTTGCAAACTGCAAACGTGCTGCAATATTCTTTTTGGACAGCAATGGCTTCCTCCGTGGTGTCCTCCCATGTACTCCATTCTTGTTTAATGTTTTCCTTATTGTAGATGTGTCAACAAAAATGTTAGCATGTGCCAGAGATTTCTGTAGGTCTTTAGCTGACACTCTGGGATTCTTCTTTACCTCATGCAGCATTCTGCGCTGTGCTCTTGCAGTCATTGTTACAGGACGACCATGCCTAGGGAGAGTAGCAACAGTGCTAAACTTTCTCCATTTGTAGACAGTCTGTCTTACCATGGACACATGAACATCAAGGCTTTTGGAGATACTTTTGTAACCCTTTCCAGCTTCATGCAAGTCAACAATTCTTGATGGTAGGTCTTCTGAGAGCTCTTTTCTGCGAGGCATGGTTCACATCAGACAGTGCTTCTTGAAACCAGTAAACCCAAAACAGGTGTGTGTTTTTTAAGGGCAGGACAGCTGTCAGCAACACATCCAATATCATCACACTGATTGGATTCAAGGTTGGCTCACTCCTGGCTCCAATTAGCTCTGGGAGAAGTCATTAGGCTAGGGCCTCACATACTTTTTCCTCCCTGCACTGTGAATGTTTACATGTTATGTGCAATTAAACCATGGCAACATCTAATGTTTGTGTAGTATTATGTTCAGCAGACTGTGTTCTTCTATTGTTGTGACTTAGAAGACGTTCAGAGCACATTTTATGCCCAATTCATGCAAAACTCCACGTAATCCCAAGGGGTTCTGTCAGGGCTCCCGGTAAGACCAGAGATGCGTGAACTGACACAGGGAAACGCAGGCTCAAGTATGGTGTAACAATATAATTTATTAAGGGTTATACACAAATATAACGCACAATATAACAAAACCAAACCTCCAACTGATAACGGAATGTACACAGATAAGAGCAGTCAGGTCTGGCGAGGTGGAGTGGTCAGGCGAGCCGGGTCAGGAATCATCGGGCAGACAAAACACAAAGGAGTAGGCAGAGCGTAGTCAGACGGGCCGGGTCAGGAACAATCAGGCAGACAAGGTACCAAAGGAGCAGGCTGGAGAGTGGTCAGGAATAGCCAAGGTCAGGACAGGCGGAGTTCATTCAGGGTCAGGATCAAGCAGAATCAGGAATCAGGCAGGAAGCAGACAGGATGCAGGTACAGGGGCTCATGGGAAACATACACCAAGGCACTGACTGCAGGTCTGGCCATTCCTTAAATACACCTCCTGCAATCAGCCTCAGGTGATGGCCGACTGCAGAAGTGAGCTTCTAGTTGCTGAGAGCACCCGCTGGCCAGCCCTGGTACTGCAGCCCAAAAGGCAGGTGAGTCCCACCACCATTGGCAAGTCCATTCCTGACAGTACCCCCCCCTCAAGGAGCGGCCTCAGGATGCTCCAAACAGTCCGTAATGGCCCAAATGTTCCACCGCCTGGGTCCGGCAAGTGGCTGGACATCCCACTTCCAAAATCAAGTGATTGGCTGGGTCTCCTGCTGATAGGCCTATCTTTTTACAGGAGACCGCAGGAAGGCAGATTGTTGGACACAGGATTTCCAGAAGCAGGCTGGGCATCAGGAGCCGGTACATCAGGCTGGGCAGCGGGCGGAGGCACGTCAGGCTGGGCAGCAGGCAGAGGCACGTCAGGCTGGGCAGCAGGCTGAGGCACGTCAGGCTGGGCAGCAGGCAGAGGCACGTCAGGCTGGGCAGCGGGCACCGGCCCATCAGGCGAGGCAGCGGGCACCGAGTTATCTGGCACGACAGCGGGCACCAAGTCATCTGGCACAACAGAGCCATCAGACGGAGCTGCAGGCACCGGGCCATCAGGTGGAGCAGCGGGCACCGGGCCATCAGGCGAGGCATCAGGCACCGGGCCATCAGGCGAGGCAGCAGGCACCGGGCCATCAGGCGAGGCAGCAGGCACTGGGCCATCAGGTGAGGCAGCAGGCACCGAGGCATCAAGCTAGACAGCGGGCACCGAGTCATGTGGCAGAACAGCGGGCACCGAGTCATGTGGCAGAACAGCGGGCACCGGGTTATCTGGCACGACAGCGGGCACCGGGTCATCTGGTATGACAGCGGGCACCGGGTCATCTGGCACGACAGCGGGCACCGGGCCATCAGGTGAGGCAGCAGGCACCGAGGCATCAAGCTCGACAGCGGGCACCGAGTCATCTGGCAGAACAGCGGGCACTGAGTCATCTGGCAGAACAGCGGGCACCTATTAGAACTGATGAAAAAGCATAATGTGAAATACAGATGGGGTTGTGCAGTGAGTTTAATCGGTTGGAGAGATGGAATCACAGCAATATTAAGATTCCCAGAAGACATGGAAGATTTTTGTGATAAACTTGGTCTGCAGAGACTAGTGATACCGGGTTGGGAAGTGGAGGAGGGACAGTTATGTACTTTTGGTGAAGGAGAGTGGCAGCTGGTAAGAAGAGGAAACAGAGAGTCAATAGACAAGGAGACATCGGGGAGGAGGGGGTGAGCGGTCATGGGTGGAGCCGAACCCCTAGGGAGGGATCAGTGGAGGATCATGATCCAAAGGCAAAGGAGGCCTGGGGGGAGGGTATGGGGAGGGAGATGGGGGGGGGGTGGAGGGGAGGGAGAGAATTGGGGTGGGAGTGGGGATAGAGGTTTTTAAAACTGACATCTTGTATGAAAGGAGAGGTATGGGGAAGGGGAAGAGGAAAGGAAAGGGTAAAATAGGAAGAAGACAAATAAAATATGGAGGAAATACGCTTTGTAACCCATAATGTAAATGGATTAAATTGCCCAGGTAAAAGATTTAGACTATACAGAGAACTACAACATAGAGAGGCCTCAGTTGTCTTTTTGCAGGAAACACATCTAGAGTTAAAAAAAAATATCACGCTAAACTCTAGACAACACCCGACATGGTATTACGCAGATTCCCCAGTTAAGAGAGCTAAAGGTGTAGCTATAGGATTTGCAAGAAACATTAGATTTGAACTGGAAGATAGAAAGACGGACCCGGAGGGGAGGTTTCTGTTCTTGAAAGGTAAACTACAGGACATAGAATGCACGCTTGTAAACATATATTGCCCTAATAGGAAGCCAGAGATGTTTTTGAAAGGGGTTATGAGAAGATTGATGGACTTTGGAAAGGGATATCTAATAGTGGCGGGAGACTTTAATATATGTATGGATCCACAAATAGATACAACATCTAGAGCACAGAGAGGGGAAAATAGGTCCATGGGATTATTGAAAACGGTGATGAAAGAGTGCCAATTGGTGGATAGCTGGAGAATTGTTAACATGAGAGATAGAGATTATACTTTTTTCTCTAGTGTACATAGGACATACTCTAGATTGGACTATATTTTGGTGGACCATCGACTTGTTGAGGATCTGGTTAAAGTAAAAATAGAAGCAATAACTTTCTCAGGCCATGCACCCGTAGTATTGGAATTAAGATGGGGAGGGAAGGTGTCAGGAGGCCTATCATGGAAGTTGAATGAGACACTCCTCATGGATCCAGATATTGACCGGAAGATCAGGGCAGAAATAGAGAGGTTCTTTGAGGAAAATGAAACAGGGGATGTATCACTAGCTACAGTGTGGGAGGCACATAAAGCATATGTAAGAGGAATCCTTATAGCAATTGGGGCAAAGAAAAAAAGGGAAAGACGAGAGAAGATCAGTGGGCTTTTGAAGGAAATAGCTGAGATGGAACTCCTACATAAAAATAACATAAGAAAAGATATAGAGCAAAGAGTGATAAAAAAAGAGGGAAGAATTAGAGAAGGTAATGGAGGAAGAAAAAATGAGAACTTTTAATAAGATCAATGGTGAAAGATATAGATGGGGAGACAGATCAGGAAAATATCTAATGAGAGCCCTGAGGAGAAAGAAGAATAGGAACTATATAGATAAAATAAAAAACTCCAAGGGAGAGTTAGTCCATTCAACCAAAGACATTGCAAAGGTATTTAAAAATTGCTACAGTAAATTATATAATATTTCCCCCAAGGATGATATAAATAAAGATAAAATTATAAATATTGAAAAAAGAAGGGATTATTTAAGAAATGCAGGATTACCAAAATTAAGTGAAGAACTATTAAACTCCTTAGAATCTGAAATCACACAGGAAGAACTAAACATAACATTAAAAAGCTTTAAGACGGGAAAAAGCCCAGGTCCAGACGGGTATACCGTGAGATATTATAAAAAATATGGTGATTTACTGATACCCAAGCTCAAGAGATATATGGAGGCGTTGGGGGGAGAGATGGAGATAAGACAGGAATCCCTTCTGGCACAGGTGGTCTTAATATATAAGGAAGGTAAAGACATCACCCACTGTTCAAGTTATAGACCGATATCACTATTGAACGTAGATACGAAGCTGTATGCAAAAGTATTGGCGAATAGGTTAAGAGATCTGATGCCAGATTGGATACATGGAGATCAGGTGGGCTTTGTTAGAGGAAGGGAGGGTCGAGATAATGGGCTGAGATCCCTGATGCTTATACAGAAAAGTAAAACGGAAAAAAAACCCAGTAGTGCTGCTCTCGATAGATGCGGAGAAGGCGTTCGACAGGGTTAACTGGAGCTTTATGTTAGAAACACTGGAGATCCTGGGATTGGGTAGTAGGATGAGAAAGTGGATTGGAAAGTTGTATGAAGGACCGGCCGCGATGGTAATGGTAAACGGAGAGAGATCAGAGACCTTTTCTATGTCAAATGGAACCAGACAGGGATGCCCACTTTCCCCACTGTTGTTTGTTCTATCATTGGAACCCCTGTTATCAACAATTAGGAAAAATATAGATATAAGGGGAATAAATGTTGGAAAGACAGAACATAAGATAGCCGCTTTCGCGGATGATTTATTATTCTATGTTGGAAACCCAAGGATAACGCTTCCTAACCTAATGAAAACACTGAAGGAATATGGGGAAATGTCAAATCTAAAAATTAACCCGAGCAAAACAGAGATATTAAATATAAATCTTCCAAAGAGTGAAAAAGAAAATATACAGAGAGAATTTCCCTTTATATGGAAAGTGTCAGGGCTCCCGGGTATAACCAGAGGTGTGTGACCGACGCAGGGAAACGCAGACTTCAGATATGTTATAAACAATATAATTTATTGACACTAACAATACAAACATAAACGCAGTGCAATACTAAACATAACACAGTGCAAAACGAACCAAACCAAACCACCCACAGATAACAGTACATACAATGCAAGCGTCGTCAGGCAGGCCGGGTCAATATCAATCGGGCAGGTAGGTACAGGGGGAGCAAGCGGAGAATGGTCGGGGTCACAAGCCAGGTTCAGCAGGTAGCGGGCAGCGTGGTACAGAGGGTCAGGCAGAGGGATGGTCAGGAACGAGCCGGGGTCAGAGCAGGAGAAGTCAGCAGAGGTCAGATCAGGTAGGGTCAGCAACAAGACAGGAACAGGAACAGGATGCAGGAACAGGATACAGGGCCCAGGAAAAACACACACCAAGGCAGAGTCTGCAGGTCTGGCCATCCCTTAAATACACCAGTATAAGCAGTTTCAGGTGTTTAGCTGGCTGCAAGGTTGAGTCTCTGATTGCTGGGAGCACCCGCTGGCCAGCCCTGGTACTGTAGCCCATAAGGCAGGCGAGTCCCACCATTGCTGGCCAGTCCATTCCTGACAGTACCCCCCCCTCAAGGAGCGGCCTCAGGACGCTCCAAACAGTCCTAGCTGGGCAAAATGTTCCACCGCCCGGGTCTGGTAACTGGCGGGATATCAAAGACTGGCACACTGGGCAGGACTCCGGGCAGCGGCACACCGGGCAGGACTCCGGGCAGCGGCCCATCCGGCAGCGGCACATCGGGCAGGACTCCGGGCAGCGGCACATCGGGCAGGACTCCGGGCAGCGGCACATCGGGCAGGACTCCGGGCAGCGGCACATCGGGCAGGACTCCGGGCAGAGGCACATCGGGCTGGACTCCGGGCAGAGGCACATCGGGCTGGACTCCGGGCAGAGGCACATCGGATCACCAGGCGAAGCAGCAGGCAGCGGGCCACCAGGCGGAGCAGCAGGCACCGGGCCCCCAGGCGGGGCGACAGGCACCGGGCCCCCAGATGGGGTGACAGGCATCGGGCCCCCAGACGGGGCGACAGGCATCGGGCCCCCAGACGGGGCGACAGGCATCGGGCCCCCAGGCGGAGCGGCGGGCGCCGGGCCCCCAGGAGGGGCAACAGGCATCGGGCCCCCAGGCGGGGCGAGAGGCATCGAGCCCCCAGGCGGGGCGACAGGCATCGGGCCCCCAGACGGGGCGACAGGCATTGGGCCCCCAGGCAGAGCGGCGGGCGCCGGACCCCCAGGCGGAGCAACAGGTCTCGGGCCCCCAGGCGGAGCGGCGGGCGCCGGACCCCTAGGCGGAGCGACAGGTCTCGGGCCCCCAGGCGGAGCGGCGGGCGCCGGACCCCCAGGCGGAGCGACAGGTCTCGGGCCCCCAGGCGGAGCGGCGGGCGCCGGACCCCTAAGCGGAGCGACAGGTCTCGGGCCCCCAGGCGGAGCGGCGGGTGCCGGACCCCCAGGCGGAGCGACAGGTCTCGGGCCCCCAGGCGGAGCGGCGGGCGCCGGACCCCCAGGCGGAGCGGCGGGCGCCGGACCCCCAGGCGGAGCGACAGGTCTCGGGCCCCCAGGCGGAGCGGCGGGCGCCGTACCCCCAGGCGGAGCGACAGGTCTTGGGCCCCCAGGCGGAGCGACAGGCACCGGGTCACCAGGCACGACAGTGGGCTCCGAGTCAACTGGCATGACCGCTGGCACTGGGTCAGACATTGGATCGTCTGGCTGGACAGCGGGCATCGGGTCACCAGGCATCAGGTCATTTGGCTCGACAGCGGGCACCGCGTCATCTGGCAAGGCAGTGGGCTCCGAGTCAACTGGTATGACCGCGGGCACTGGGTCAGACATTGGATCGTCTGGCTGGACAGCGGGCATCGGGTCACCAGGCATCAGGTCATTTGGCTCAACAGTGGGCACCGCGTCATCTGGCAAGACAGTGGGCACCAAGTCACCAGGCACGACAGTGGGCTCTGACTCAATTAGCACGACAGCGGGCACCGGGTCATCAGGTACCGGATTGTCTGGCTCGACAGCGGGCATCGGGTCACCAGGTATGACAGCGGGCACTGGGTCACCAGGCATCAGGTCATTTGGCTTGCCAGCGGGCACCGCGTCATCTGGCAAGGCAGTGGGCACCGGGTCACCAGGCATTGGATCGTCTGGCTCGACAGCGGGCATCGGGTCACCAGGTATGACAGCGGGCACTGGGTCACCAGGCATCAGGTCATTTGGCTCGCCAGCGGGTACCGCGTCATCTGGCAAGGCAGTGGGCACTGAGTCACCAGGTACGACAGCGGGCTCTGAGTCAATTGGCATGACAGCGGGCACCGGATCAGGTACCGGATCATCTGGATCAACAGCGGGCATCGAGTCAACTGGCCTAATAGGATCATCAGGCTGGATCAGTTCATCATGCTGGGTAGAGGCATCAGGCTGAGTGGAGGCGTCAGGCTGAGTAGAGGCATCAGGCTGAGTAGAGGCATCAGGCTGAGTAGAGGCATCAGGCTGAGTAGAGGCATCAGGCTGAGTAGAGGCATCAGGCTGAGTAGAGGCATCAGGCTGAGTAGAGGCATCAGGCTGAGGAGAGGCATCAGGCTGAGGAGAGGCATCAGGCTGAAGAGAGGCATCAGGCTGAAGAGAGGCATCAGGCTGAGTAGAGGCATCAGGCTGAGTAGAGGCATCAGGCTGAATAGAGGCATCAGGCTGGGTACAGGCATCAGGCTGGGTACAGACCTCAGGCTGAAGTGCGGGTGCCGAGGCACCAGGCTGAACCACGGAAGGCAGGTTCTCAGACGGCAGGCTCACCGGTTTGGATACTGGCAGGATGGTATTGGTTGGAAAGAATTTCCGCTTTTTCTGGTTTTAACTACTGGAGCACTGCAAGTAAACGCAGGTCTGCAAACGAATGGAGCAGCTGGAGACAGAGAAGAGCTGGAGGATGGAACAGGGGAGGGAACAGTTGCTACAGAGGGCTTTTTTACAGGGTTAAAGGCAGGATAGGTGCAGCGAGTGGGAGCAGGGTACTGACATGCGGTAGATAACAGGGCAGGAGGAGCTGTTGGGAATGCAGGAATAGAGCTTTGAGGAAATAGATTAGAAGCAGGACTGGGTTTTTGCAAGCTGACTGAGGCTGGGTGCAACAAATCTGTCCATGTCTGCAGTACGGGTTGAACAAAGCTGAGCTTACACAAAGCCTGTCTGGTCAATGACTGCACTGCGTTTATACAATCTCTTAGTACCTGTGGTGAACATGCAGCATAATGCTCCAAGAAGCAATCCACATCATCCTCTAATAACCATACCAGGGACTCTACCTGGTCGGCACTAAATGGCGGCAAAAATTCATCCCTGCATTCGGGGGTACCAGATGAAACCAACTCCGCACAAATCTGAATCAATGGCCGCACCTCAGAGAATTCTGTGCCCTGATCTACTAGAACATGAGCGAGCCATATACATTCTAGCAGTTCATCCCGGGGATACTCCTTCAGAGTTTGATAAGCATACTCTCTGTCATCAAACACTAGCAGATATAAATACACAACCTCATCAAGATCCATCCTTCCCATCAACAAACCAAGATGGCTTCCCTGTGCAGCCACTTCTGGTCAGGATTGGCCTTGGTGTAATGTCAGGGATCCCGGGTATGACCAGAGGTGTGTGACTGACGCAGGGAAACGCAGACTTCAGATATGTTATAAACAATATAATTTATTGACACTAACAATACAAACATAAACGCAGTGCAATACTAAACATACCACAGTGCAAACGAACCAAACCAAACCATCCACAGATAACAGTACATACAATGCAAGCGTCATCAGGCAGGCCGGGTCAATATTAATCGGGCAGGTAGGTACAGGGGGAGCAAGCGGAGAATGGTCGGGGTCACAAGCCAGGTTCAGCAGGTAGCGGGCAGCGTGGTACAGAGGGTCAGGCAGAGGGATGGTCAGGAACGAGCCGGGATCAGAGCAGGAGAAGTCAGCAGAGGTCAGATCAGGTAGGGTCAGCAACAAGACAGAAACAGGAACAGGAACAGGATGCAGGAACAGGATACAGGGCCCAGGAAAAACACACACCAAGGCAGAGTCTGCAGGTCTGGCCATCCCTTAAATACACCAGTATAAGCAGTTTCAGGTGTTTAGCTGGCTGCAAGGTTGAGTCTCTGATTGCTGGGAGCACCCGCTGGCCAGCCCTGGTACTGCAGCCCATAAGGCAGGCGAGTCCCACCATTGCTGGCCAGTCCATTCCTGACAGAAAGATAGAGAAATAAAGTACCTGGGAGTAAAACTCACTCCCTCACAGAAAAATCTTTATAAAGCTAATTATATCCCAATGTTAAACGAAATCAGAGAGGAATTGAGGAAAATGGGTAGTGGAAATCCTTCCTGGCTGGGTCGTATTAACCTGATAAAAATGGTAATTCTCCCGAAGATACTGTATAAATTTCAGATGATTCCCATTAATCTTCCAGAGGTGTATTTTAGGACAATTAAGCGAATGGTAACTAAATATATATGGAAAAATAAAAAACCTAGGATATCATATGAAGTGCTAAGCAGAAATAAAGAAAAGGGGGGGTTGGGAGTACCAGACTTTAAAAGATACCACAGGGCAGTCATTTTAGCAAGAATTTTTGACTGGACATATAATTCAAAGAGTAAACATTGGGTCACAATTGAAAATACACTTAGTAGAAAGGAGTTGGGTAGGAGTGTATGGGTGCCACCACAGTTTAGAGAATTAGAGGAGAGCACGAGTATATACACGAGAATTGTAATAAGGGAGTGGGATAAAATGCACAAACAGAGGAAATGGGATTTTAATTCACTATTAATGTCACTAAGAAACTCAGAGTTTTTCCCCCCAGGTAAAGAGGAAATTTCAGGTAGATGGATTATGAAGGAAGACGCTCAGTTGAGAGATGTAATGGAGGGGTAAACTTAAGAACACTGGAGGATTTGAAAAGGGAAGAGGGAAGGATTTTCACTAGGATAGATATATGGAGATATAATCAATTGAAACAATTTGTGGAGACATTGACGAAGCCCCTTAGAACTAGGAAAGAGTGGAATGAATTTGAGAAATACTTAGAAGACCGAGGTGATGGGAAACACAGCACTGCTAAAGCATATAAAGCTCTCACGGATTTAGATAGTAAGTTTAAATTAAAATATATAGAAAAATGGGAAAAGGATTTAGGAGTGGAGTGGGAAGAGCACACACAGAGGAAAATATATAGAATGGTACACGAAAATATTAGCATGCGTGAGGTGGAAATGAATTTTAAATGTTTGACAAGGTGGTATTTTACACCGGTGATAGAGCACAAGTTGAGTGAGGAGAACCAACCCTGGTGTTGGCGAGGGTGTGGAGGGTTGGGCACGATGTATCACATATGGTGGGAATGTTCAAAAATACAAGTATATTGGGAAAAAATTAGAAATCAAATCACGACTATCACTGGAATAGAGATAGGACTGGACCCTGAAACCTGTCTTTTTCATAACTCAATATTACCTGGAAATAAATATAAAGAACTGGGTATAATGTGCTACTTAAATGCAGCAAAAAGTCTGATTCCTAGGTTTTGGCGTAAAGTTGAGGTACCGAGGGAAGAGGATTGGATGAATAGAGTGGACCAGATTGCTAGAATGGAAAAACTTTATTATATGCAGGAAGATAGGATGGTGACATATTATATGAAATGGGGGAAATGGGAGGAGTTCAAAGTAAAGGTAAAGGAAGGTACTGAGTAAGTAAGCATAAAGGAAAGGGAAAGAGAGGATAAGAAGAAAGGAAGAGAAAAGAGGAAAGGCCAAGGAAAAGGAGAAAATATAGCAATTAGCCTGTCTTTCTTTCTTCTTCTTTTCCAAGCCTCGGTATCCAGAGGATGTGAGATACAAGTCGATCAGATAGATGTCAGGGGTATATTGAAGCGGGGTGGGAGTTGGGAGGGTTGAAAGGAAGGGAGTTAGGGGGAGAAAATGATATGAAATTAGTGTTTTATGAGATTTTGTAATGTTATATTTTTACATTATGGAAATATGTATTGTTTTATTTGAAAAATAAATAAATATTTAAATATAAAAAAAAAAGAACAGCGGGCACCGAGTCACCAAGCTCGACAGCGGGCACCGAGTCAACTGGCACGACAGCGGGCACCGGGTCATCTGGCATGACAGCGGGCACAGGGTCATCTGGCACAACAGCGGGCACCGAGTCATCTGGCACGACAGCAGGCACCGAGTCATCTGGCACAACCGCGGGCACCGAGTCACCAAGCTCGACAGCGGGCACCGAGTCAACTGGCACGACAGCGAGCACCGGGTCATCTGGCACGACATCGGGCACCGGGTCATCTGGCACGGCAGCGGGCACCGGGTCATCTGGCACGACAGCGGGCACCGAGTCATCTGGCACAACAGCGGGCACCGAGTCATCTAGCCGGACCACGGCACCGAGGCACCAGGCCGGGCCACAGGCACCGAGGCACCAGGCCGGACCACGGGCACCAAGGCACCAGGCCAGACCACGGGCACCGAGGCACCAGGCCGGACCATAGGCACCGAGGCACCAGGCTGGATCGGGTCATCAGGCTGGATCACGAACACCGGGTCATCAGGCTGGATCGGGTCATCAGGCTGGATCGGGTCATCAGGCTGGATCAGGCCATCAGGCTGGGTAGCGGGCACCAGGTCATCAAGCTGGATAGGATCATCAGGCTGGATCGGGTCATCAGTCTGGATCGGGTCATCAGGCTGGATCAGGAATACCGGGTCATCAGGCTGGATCAGGTCATCAGGCTGGATCGGGTCATCGGGCCGGACCGGGTCATCAGGTTGGATCGGGTCATCGCGCTGGATCACGAACACCAGGTCATCAGGCTGGATCAGGCCATCAGGCTGGATTGGATCATCAGGCTGGATCGGGTCATCAGGCTGGATCGGGTCATCAGGCTGGATAGCGGGCACTAGATCGTCAGGTTGGGTAGGAACATCAGGCTGGGTAGGAACATCAGGCCGGGTACCGTACACTGGGTCATCGGGCATCAGGGTATCAGGCTGAATTGCGGGCGCCGGGGCACCAGGCTGAACCACGAAAGGCGGGTTCTCAGACGGCAGGCTGATTGGTTTGGATACTGGCAGGATGGTACTGGTTGGAAAGAATTTTCGCCTTTTCCTGGTTTTAGTTACTGGAGCACTGTAAGTAAGCGCAGGTTTGTAAACGGATAGAGCAGCTGTATGCAGAGAAGAGCTGGAGGATGGAACAAAGGAAGGAGCAGTTGCTACAGAGGACTTCTTTACAGGGTTAAAGGCAAGATAGGTGCAGCGAGTGGGAGCAGGGGACTGACATGTGGTAGCTAGCAGGGTATACTGAGCTGTCATTGGGGGTGCTGTCGGGAGTGCAGGAAGAAAGCTTTGAGCAGAGGAATGATGAGAAGCAGGACTGGTTTGTTGCAAGCTGACTGAGGCTGGGTGTAACAAGTCTGCCCAGGACTGTAGAATGGGTTGAACACAACTCCGCTTACACATAGCCTGTCTGACCAAAGACTGCACTGCATCTATACACTCCACTAGCACATGAGATGGACAAGCTGCATAATGCTCATGGAAGCAATCTGGATCCTCCTCCAACAACCATACCAGCGATTCCACTTGATCTGCACTGAATGGGGGAAAAAAGTCATCCCTGCTTTCAGGGGTACTAGCTGAAGCCAACTCCACACAAACCTGAATTAATGGTTGCACCTCAGAGAACTCTGTGCCCTGATCTCTGGTATACTCCTGCAGAGTCTCATAGGCATATTCTTTGTCATCAAAGACTAGCAGACACAAGTATATAACCTCCTCCGGATGCATCCTTCACAACAATAAGCCAAGATGGCTTCCCTGTGCAGCCACTTCTGGTCAGGAATGGCCTTGGTGTAATGTCAGGGCTCCCGGTAAGACCAGAAATGCGTGAACTGACACAGGGAAACGCAGGCTCAAGTATGGTGTAACAATATAATTTATTAAGGGTTATACACAAATATTACGCACAATATAACAAAACCAAACCTCCAACTGATAACGGAATGTACACAGATAAGAGCAGTCAGGTCTGGCGAGGTGGAGTGGTCAGGCGGGCCGGGTCAGGAATCATCGGGCAGACAAGACACAAAGGAGTAGGCAGAGCGTAGTCAGAGCGTAGTCAGACAGGCCGGGTCAGGAACAATCAGGCAGACAAGGTACCAAAGGAGCAGGCTGGAGAGTGGTCAGGAATAGCCGAGGTCAGGACAGGCGGAGTTCATTCAGGGTCAGGATCAAGCAGAATCAGGAATCAGGCAGGAAGTAGACAGGATGCAGGTACAGGGGCTCATGGGAAACATACACCAAGGCACTGACTGCAGGTCCATTCCTCAAATACACCTCCTGCAATCAGCCTCAGGTGATGGCCGACTGCAGGAGTGAGCTTCTGTTTGCTGAGAGCACCCACTGGCCAGCCCTGGTACTGCAGCCCACAAGGCAGGTGAGTCCCACCACCATTGGCAAGTCCATTCCTGACAGGTTCACATACTTTTTCTTGCAACTGTATATAAAGGGCTAGCAGTGAGGTGGGTTTTCTATAATATATGGTTTACGCATCTGGAACCAGGATATGTCTTTCTGTTCTCTCCTGAATATAATGCATAGATGACCTGTTGATGATGCCGTTTTGATATCTCACTAGAAAACTGGGGAAATTTCTACGTTTTCCAGTATCTGGCCTGAAGCTACCAGTAGCTGTTGATAGTAGAGAAATACTGTATTTCAGTTCAAGCAATAAAATATAGCAGAAATGAAAGAGATATCTATTTTCCTAAGGACACTAAACAAAACAACGCAGGACTGGTGTGAGTGGCATTATAGCTTTATGGGGGCTGCTTTTCCAGTTGACTGAAAGATAAAAAAAACTTTTGCAAATCATACTGGTTATATGTGAAATATACAGTATCTCACAGAAGTGTGCACACCCCTCACATTTTTGTAAATGGGACAACAGCCAAGCAGACCAATTTGATGCAGTGTGCGGCGTATGGTCTGAGCACTGACAAGCTGTTGGTAACGTAACGACGGGGCGTGGTGACGTCATCTCGGACACGGGCGCCATCTTGTAAATCTAGTGTACATACCCATAACAGGGGAAAACATTCAGTGTACACTATGGAAATGTGAGTGGGCATTTTTTTATTCTTCTGGCTGGCATTAAAAGTATTTGCAGTATCACGCTATGGAGGTTCTTTTTTGTTTGATATGACCCTATGGTGAACAACGGATACATGTGAGTGCCAGGTATAGGAGATTGATCCAGAGCATTGGAGGCTACCAAGCATCCAGGAGGGTTCATCTGGAGACGTGATCATATGTGGTTATTCCACTAAGCGAGTAGACCCTTGTGGTCATATTAAGGAGGTGAGGAAGCACTTTGGTCACTTACGGATATCACATCACAGAGTGTGGCACTTATTATATGCGGTTATATTCACAAGTGTGTGTGAATTCTTGCACTTCTGGAATTGAACATATGGACTGCTATACAAGCATGATGTATTGAATTGGGACACGTTTTTCACATGTGTTATTAATTGTGTTCCCCTGCGAGGAATCACTTATTTCACTATCAATTGGTCCCCCATATTGGGGATTTTACATGTGGGGGGTCACGAGTTCATTCTGTGATTGTTATGGTTTGAGCTCACGCATGTTTTTTGTTATATATGTTTATATTAGCATTTTAGCGCTTCACCATTATTGCATAACATGATCATTTACTTTGTGGTTAAAGATCAGGTGGTAGCCGCTTAGGGTAGGGTGATCCATTTTCAGCGCAGGAGGCTTCCCTTCTTATCTTGTATTTACGCGGTGATCTGCTGTATCATTGGACACGGCTGATCATGTGGTAAAAGGCCACTTTCATGTGATCAGCTGTCTCCGTAGGGCACAGCGATCATGGAGAGCGCCAGGTGTGCGCTGCTGGGGGCGTGCGGGAGGGCGCATTCTGTGAGGACGTCATATGACGCCTTCCCAGAACTGGACAATCACGCTGTAGCCATCATTCAGCTATAGCGCAGTTGGCAAGTGATTAACAGATCTTAGTTATCATAAAGATGCTTAAAGCGATATTAAATCCAAAAACAAAAACTGATTATACTGCAGATTACAAATTCTTCTAGTTTTCTTTTTTTCCTTTTATCTCCCACTGGTGTGGCCAGTAAGTCTGTTATTTTTCAACTTCCTTTAACCCTTTCACTGCCAGGTCTGTACCCCACCGCTTTTAGCTGCCCAGATCCATGCACTGTACAAACATAGCATTCCTCCTTATGCTATAAGCTTATGTTCTCTTCAGTGATCATAGCAAAACTTTTCAGCAGATTCTGCTGAACAAACCAATAGCTCTGATTAGTGGCTAACAAGCTGCTGATCAGAGCTATTTACCTAAAATGTGACCCCCCTGCCAACTCACCACAGCTTCTCACCACTGCTTCCTGCTGCCCCTCCACATCGCTGTCACTAGCTGCTAAAATGCACCCCCTCCCCCTTACTATACCTATCCCCCGCAACACCTATTCTCCCCCCAGCACTAATCCCCTGTGGCTTCAATGCAATTGCCGCCTTCCCCCCTCTGCTTCTCCCACTGGCAATTGCATGGGAGCTACAGCCTAAATAGTTAAATAATCCCCCCTTCCCCACTGTTGTGACTCCCCCCTTCCGTGCCCTCTCCCCTCACCGCTCCATGGTCGCACCTCCATGCAGTGCTGCTGCCTGAATTTCCCTCCACCCCCTCCCGCCCGCTGATGCCCAGGGCAGGGGAGGGCAGTTGACTGGTAAACGTGTTTCCTCTTTCTTTCCTGAATGAACACAGTCAGCCATCAGTACCGATTGCCCTGTGTCTATTCATAACTGAAGCACAGCAAACTGCTTTTTTATTATGCTTCAGTTTTTGAAAGAACAGGAGTCTCTATACAGAGGTTTGTAATCATTCATCCAAAGTGCAGCTGAGGCTGCGAAGAAAGGGACCATCTTTGGCCCCTTTCTTTGTGTCAAAAAAGAGATTATTAAGTGCATGCATGGTCGGCCGAAGCATATGAGACAGTGAAACGCGCCGCACCCTCCTGGCACAATCAACAATAATACACAGGCACTCGACCTCGCCCAAACCTCCCGCCCACACCTGCCACTTCTGGTCAGCACGGAGCCCTTTCCCATGCTGAACCAGACAGCTGGAAAGGTCTGGAGCAGCTCCCAGCATCCAACCCACGTGGGTAGGAGGGTAGAGGGGGCAAGATGGTGGCCAGCTCTGGTCCCAGCACCTCCAGTGCTTCTATGCAGGACAAACCCCTGCCGCAATGGACCAAGCCCAGCACCTCCAGCCCTGGAAACCATGGAGCAGGCCCTACTGCTGCTACCAGAGGGGTGAGTGAGCTCCCTCAATCCTCCCATCCCTCCTCCAGCCCTGCTGCATCTCCATCACAGGCCTCTGCCTGCTCCATAGGCCATAAATTCCACACCTACTCTGTACTTGATAAGGAGATGGCTGACATCTTCCTTAGCCAAACTAATGGCATGGACCCTGACCTGGACCTGTGCCCTCTCAGTCCGAAGAACTCCCCCCAGAGGTTGGTCTTTGGGGAGACCCCTTGCTTTCTGGTGCCCACATCCCTGAACTATATGGTTCACTTTTCTATTTATCAATTTAAAATGTACATTGTAATGTATCTCTTGATACTGGGTAGTTGTTATTCTTCTCTTTTCTCCTTCTAACCTTTTTTTCCTTTGTTTCATGATGGTCAACCAGGAACTTCACCGGATGCCTGGGATTCTTGCTGCATTGCGAAGGTGGGTGAGCTTATGTGTCTATAGGAGTCTTGTTGATTGCCATGTCTCCACTCCGGTCTGATAAAGGTATCATCCAATTGCCTTCTCATAATGTTCAGGGGTTTGTTTCTCCCTCTGTGTGTATTAAAGCCTTTCACTATTACCGCTCCCTAGGAGCCGACATAGTGGCTTTCCAGGAGACACATTTTTCTCTTTCTTTTGCTCCTAGATTCATACATAGGCAGCACAGTGGCTAAATGGTTAGCAATTCCTCCTGGCAGTACTAGGGTCGTTGGTTCGAATCCCAGCCACGGCACCTCCTGCCTGGAGTTTGCATGTTCTCCCTGTGCCTGCGTGGGTTTCCTCCGGGTACTACGGTTTCCTCCCACACTCCAAAGACATGCTGGTAGGTGAATTGGCTCCTGTCTAAATTGGCCCTAGTATATGTATGACTGTGAGTTAGGGACCTTAGACTGTACGCCCCTTGAGGGTTAGGGACTGATGTGAATGTACAATATAAATATATGTAAAGCGCTGCGTAAATTGATGCCGCTATATAAGTACCTGAAATAGATAAATAAATAAAATAAGGATTACCCTGTTTGCTATTTTACCAATGGAGAAGGGGGGGGGGGTTGCTCTGCCTGTTCCGGCAACTATCTTTTTCTGAAAGTGATTAAAAACTGGGAGGGACGATATCTTTTGGTAAAGGGGCACCTGGGAGCAGGGGTGGACTGACAACTCATGGGGCCCCCGAGCAATAGGGGATCATGGGGCCCCGGTGTCCTTGCCCAAACTCAAAAAAGCCTATGAAAAAGGTACCGGGCATCTCATGGGGCCCCCTACTGACCCCGGGCCCTCGGGCAGTGCCACGTTTCCAAATGGTCAGTCCGCCCCTGCCTGGGAGAAAATTTAGTCACCTTTCTGGTTTATTATACACTGAACACCAATCGGATAAGGTTTTTTCAATCCTTACTTCGTTATTTGGCCTCAGAGTTTGAGGACGATGTTAAATTGGCTGGACCAATTTAGCGTTAGACCAGAGTCTTCCAAACAGTCTCAAATTTGCCCAACTACTGTTCCACTATGATTTGGTCGATGCCTGGAGGGAGGCTAACCCAATTTCCCGGGACTATTCTCATTTCTCCAGGGCTCATAATTGTTATTCCCACATAGATCATATATTCCTCCTCTTGAAACTGCTACCCAAAATGCTCACCGCCAAGATTGTCTCTACATCTTGGTCTGACCATGATTCTATCTTACTGACGCTTTCTAACTTGACAACTAAAATAGCCAATCCACATTGGAGTTTAAATGAATCTCTTTTGAGCAATGAATCATATTGTCTTGATATCTCTACCCATCTGAAGTTTTATTTTGAAGCTAATAAGGCAGAAGACACAACCTCCTCTATAAAGTGGACGGCCCGTAAGGCCTCAGTTAGGGGCTTTCATATCCAGCTGTCCTCTCAACTCAATAGGGCCTGTGACAAATTGATTTCAGCTAAATCTAAAGCTTATGACACTCTTGCTACTCAACAAACAAAAAAACCCCAACCCTGATCTGTTGGCTAAACATAACCAAGCCCGCACGGAACTTAATGGGTGCCTCACTAATACAGCAGAAAAACAGCTGTGTTGGGCTAATCATAAAATTTTCACATGGCGAGATAGACCGGGTTCCCCGTTGGCACGTAAGCTATCCCCCAAACACTCTCATCTAGCTCTCCACAAAATCAGATTATTGACTGGTAACATAGCCCAAGACCCTTGTAAAATTCTTCAATAATTTCATTCTTTCTATACTGACCTCTATCGCCAACCCCGAGAAGACGCCCCCCCTGCCTATTAATCGCTTTCTGACATCTTTGACTCTCCTGTCTCTTCAAGAGGCTCATAGAGAACTTATGGACCAACCTATTACTTGTGAAGAAATCCAGAAGGCTATTAAAACTTTAGGTCTACATAAATCACCGGGCCCTGATGGTCTCCCTCATAACTATTATAAGACCATCTCCGACCTTTTGGTTCCACATATTGCTCTTTATTTTAATCATCTACAGGATGGAGGCGCAGTGCCACACAATGAGAATAGAGCATATAAAAGTGTTATTCCTAAGCCTAACAAAGATACCACAGCTGTTCTTAATTAATCAGGGTTCATATGAGGACGTCAAACACTAGATCAGATTCATCGGTCTTTAGCATTGATATCTGCAGAAAAATATAATTGGGATAACTCCCTACCCAGGGAAATATTACTGTTTTCTATGAATCTTCACAAGGTGTTTGATAGTCTGACCTTGGAATACCTATTTAAAACATTGAGAGCCTTTGGGTTTGGCTCCTTTATTTCTCTGTTAAAAACTTCATTTTGTAATTCTTCGGTTCAGATTTCCATACGAGGATACAAATCGTCTGCTCTTCTTATCAGGCTTGGTACTAGACAGGGTTGTCCACTCTCCCCACTACTTTTCCTACTGGCGATTGAACCCCTTGCTATTACTATCCGTTCTCACTCTGATATTACGGGTATTCAATGTGGCCAATAAGAGCACAAGTGGGCCCTGTTTGCCGATGTTGTCCTTATGCATATCTTGAATCCCCAGATGTCCATACCCAATCTGTTGACTTTACTACTTCAATTTTCTCTAGCTTTGGGACTTTTTTAAACTCTTCTAAAACTACTGATATCAACATTACTTTATCCCCTTCAGAGGTACAGAACCTTTGGGACAATTATGACTTTCATTGGGCTACCCACTCCCTTCCCTATTTGGGGGTTCATTTAACACACTCCATCGCGACTCTATCGGGGAATTTTTCCCCACTCTTTAAACAGCTCAAAGAAGACCTTTATCACTGGGCCGACTTCCCTTTGTCTTGGTTCGGTAGAATTAACTCCATTAAACTGACCTGCTTATCTAGAATACTTTATTTTTTTTAGGACATTACTAATTGCAGTCCCCAGAGCAGAATGATTACGATTACAAGCTGAAGTCCTTTGTTTTGTGTGGGGTAATAAACGCCCCCAGATCAATAAATCAACACTATACTCTCAGAAAAAACATGGCAGCTTAGGATTTCCCAGCCTCCTGGCTTATTTTCAAGCGGACCAGATAACACAGTTCCCTTACAGTTGCAAGAAAAAGTATGTGAACCCCTTGGGATTACGTGGCGTTTTGCATGAATTGGGCATAAAATGTGCTCTGAACGTCATCTAAGTCACACCAATAGAAGAACACAGTCTGCTGAACATAATACTACACAAACATTAGATGTTGCCATGGTTTAATTGCACATAACATGTAAACATTCACAGTGCAGGGAGGAAAAAGTATGACTAATGACTTCTCCCAGAGCTAATTGGAGCCACTGTAAAACATGGTGGAGGGAACATCATGGTTTGGAGCTGCTTTGCTGCCTCAGGGCCTGGACGGATTGTTGTCATTGATGGGAAAATGAATTCCAAAGTTTATCAAGACATTTTGCAGGAAAACGTATGACCATCTGTCCGCCAACTGAAGCTCCGCAGAGGATGGGTGATGCAACAGGACAATGACCCAAACCATACAAGTAATTCAACAAAACAATGGCTGCAACAGCACAGAATATGCCTTCTGGAGTGGCCCAGTCAGAGTCCTGGCCTCAACCCGATTGAAATGCTGTGGCATGACCTTAAGAGAGCGATTCACACCAGACATCCCAAGAATATTGCTACACTGAAACAGTATTGTGAAGAGGAGTGGTCCAAAATTACTCCAGATCGTTGTGCAGGTCTGATCTGCAACTACAGGAAACGTTTGGTTGAGGTTATTGCTGCCAAAGGAGGGTCAACCAGTTATTAAGTCCAAAGGTTCACATACTTTTTCCTCCCTGCACTGTGAATGTTTACATGTTATGTGAAATTAAACCATGGCAACATCTAATGTTTGTGTAGTATTATATTCAGCAGACTTTGTTCTTCTATTGTTGTGACTTAGATGACGTTCAGAGCACATTTTATGCCCAATTCATGCAACACTCCACGTAATCCCAAGGGGTTTACATACTGTACTTTTTCTTGCAACTGTACACTATAGCCAAAGGTCCTAAACCCCAATGGGTTATTATTGAAGCCCTTTCTTGTCATCCTTATGCCATTGGCTCTCTGATGTGGCTTCCCAATCGATTACCTCCTCCCATTTTATGCCCTACATGATCTTACTACTTAGCCATCTGGACAGGCTGCCCCCCTCTTCTGTAACCCTGAATTCATACCTGGGCTTACACTGCCCTTATTTCAGTGGTGGATTAATAAGGGCCTTCTCCATATCGGGGATTATTTAGATGGGGATCAACTATACTCTCTACAACATTTTCGGGATAAACACTAGCTCCCATCCTCTATACAATCCAAACTTAAACTGTTGAATGAACCCCTAACGCTCACTTCCTTTGAACTATTTTGCTACTGGTATGCTGAAAGGTCGAATATCCACTATATATACTTCCCTTATTAACCAAAAAACCAAGCTCCCTTATATGCTTCATTGGGAACGGGACTTAAATATCTCCCTACAACTAACTGATTGGCAGGACACTGCTTACGCTCTGTCCAAGATTTCTATTAATACCACACTAATAGAATCAAACTATAAAACACTTCTATGATGGTACTTGGTCCCCACACACCTTGCAAAAATACATCCTACTACATCGCCTTCCTGTTTTTGGCGCTGTGGGCAAGAGGAAACCATGTGTTATATTTGGTGGCAATGCCCTGTGGTGACAAGATTTTGGATACGAATGTTTAACTTTAATTACTCAGTGACAGGAGTGAATATTTGTAGATCCCCACAGATAGCCCTTATTCAAAAGTTATCTTAAGGAATCCCTAAGAAATCGACCAAATTGATCCTTTACATGATTCTGGCTACAAGAATCACTATTGCTAAATATTGGAAGCAATCGGTGATATCACTTGACTATGTTAAAAATAAACTGAATTGGATCATGGTTAATGACAAACTCACCTGCCTTCTCAACAATACGTCAAAATTCGAATGAACTTAGGATCCGTGGATTCAAAACCTCTCCATCCCTTAGAGCAGTGGTTCTCAACCTTCCTAATGCCGCGACCCTTTAATACAGTTCCTCGTGTTGTGGTGACCCCCAACCATAAAATGATTTACCCAGTAATTATAATTCATGAGTGTCGTTTTACCTCCAATACTGCTGCTTTCAACACAGTAGCTGCTTTCAACAGAGTAGCTGCTTTCAACACAGCAGCTGCTTTCTACACAGTAGCTGCTCTTTACACATCGGAAATATGTGTTTTCTGATGGTCTTAGGGGACCCCTGTGAAAGGGTCGTTCGACCCCCAAAGGGGTCGCGACCCACAGGTTGAGAACCACTGCCTTAGAGGAACCATGGCTGACCCTCTTTTACTTCACTCTTTCTCTTATTATCTTTTTCTTTCTCCTTCTTCTTTCAAACTTTTTGTTTCCAACATTACCTTTTGATGTACTGTATTTAACTTTAGTTCCTGACTACGGTTTGGTCATGCTCATGATTAATCATTTTTCATAGTGAAATATGTACTGGAATTCTGTCTATTGTCACAGCTTATCCTCTTTATCTGTAAATTACACCAGAGGGATTTCCTGGTCCCATACATGTAAGCAATGTCAGATTCCTCAATCTCTCTGTACAATGTCAATGTCATCTATCTTCACATGTGAATACTGTCCTTGAAATTCCATATCTCTAATTTGTTTGTATTGTTTGTCTGTATGTTTGATCCTTTCAATAAAAAGATTGAAATATAAAAGTGTACCTGTGAAAAAAATAAATAAAATTGCGTTTAAATCTCCCTTGCCTCTGAAGCCTGATCCGTGTTCAGATTGTGCTCCAGAGGCTACTGACAGGCGGTGAGGAATCAATGCAACATCTCCTCACCTCCTGTTTTAACCCATTTTGCTGACAAAGGTGCTTCAATTGCATGCATTGTATGTGATTCTGGGCATTTGCGGCGCTTCCCCATTGACTTGAATGTGTAGTGTTCGAGTCAACTTTGCCATGGTCTCGAAGCAAAGCTTTGTGGCTACAACATGTAAACACTCCCTCCACTGCCTACTGCAGCTTAAGGGGGGCATTTCGTAGGAAGCAGAAAATCAGCTCAACTGCGCATTTTTGCAGCCCCCCAACCGCAAGTCTAAATGAAGCCTAGGAGCTTATATAAGTGGGGCATACTACAGCGAAGCAGTGTTTAGCTGCACAGGGATGCAGAGGTCTTCCATTTATCCCCATACAGGCAGCCCCACAGATGTCAATTGGGACACAGCAGCTGCATGGGAATGCATAGGTGTTCCGTGCATTCCTGTACAGGCAGTCCCATTCATGTCAATTGGAATGTAGCGGTTGCTTGGACACAGCCACTACTTCCAACTTGACATACATGTAGCTTCAAGTCCATATCACACTGTCTGCAATTGGGGTCCATGCACCTACACCCGCAAGGATATCAGATCTGTCCTTGTAGCTGCTGTGTCACAACTGACATGAATGGGACTGCCTGCAAAGGGATGCCCAGAACACCTGTGCATCCCTGTGCAGGTAAACACGACCCTCCATAGGTATACACTTTAGTACACCCCATGTGAAAGAGCCATTGTAGGAATTTAGTAAGTTAGGCTGTGTTTATGTGTGTAAATAAGGATTTTATTTTATTTTATTGTGAAAGTAGCGATTTGATAAACATTTGCGCAACTATTGTGGGGCCTAAAAAATCAGTAGCACCATCTTTTTATTCTATTGGTCATGTGCTTTTAGAGAATATAGGATTTAAGGGGGCTTCTTACAAACTCTGAAAGCTGTAAATGAAAAAAAGGAAAACCTCAAGATTCTTAGAGAAAGTTGTTTTTTTTACAATTTTGCATACGTTCCATTTTCACCACTTTGCAGAAAAGACTCAATTTAATATTTACAAATATTTGTTAACTTAATACAGGTTAATCATTTATATTTAGTGGGAATTTAGCAGGAATTTTGTATAAGTTGCTGTTTTGGTATCAGCTAATAATGATTTTAGTGTATTTTTAATTAACATTTTTTGATAAACATCTGCGCAAATAACACACGGCCTTAAAAATCAGTAGCGCCTTCTTTATATCCTACTGTTTATGTGTTTTCAGAAATTATATGACTTTTACAAACTCTGAAATCTGTAAGGAAAAAAAAAAGGAAAGGAAAAATTACAAAAATGGTCTGTCCACCTATGTTTAAAAGTGAAGCGCATGGCTTGCCAGCAAATGGGTTAATAGAGGAAGCTGTCCAACAAAAGTGGCAGTTAGATGGTTGAGGCAAACCATTTAAAACTGAAAGAGGTGCTTACAATGGTCAGCTTTTATTCATATACGTATGTACAAAAACATTTATCTCCTAGATTGTAAGCTTCAAGGAGCAGGGCCCTCAAACCCCTCTTGTATTGAACTGTATTGTCTCCCACTATAATGTAAAGTGCTGAGCAAACCGTTGGCGCTATATAAATCCTGTATAATAATAATAATAATAATCCCAAAACAAAAACAAATGGTGCTGTAACTGCTTAAAAAGTGCTAACAGTAGTCTAGCTTTAATTTTTTTAGACAAGTCTATCTAAATCTGCTAGTGCATTTAACACTATCCTCTTTCCAGATTGATAATGAGCTGTCCAAAGGCTCTCCGGTTCCCACCCTGGATGCAGCTCAGATTCAGGTGTGGGCAGCCCAGGAGCCTGCTACCCTCGTGACAACCAGTGTGGCCACCTATCAGTGCCCTATTAGTGCAGCCTCAATAGAGCCCCCTCAGTATAGCCCCATCAGTGGCCTCATCAGTGCAGCCTCATCAGTAGCCCCATCAGTGGCGGCATCAGTGCAGCCTCATCAGTGGCCCCATCAGTGCAGCCTCATCAGTGGCCCTATCAGTTCAGCCTTATCAGTGGCCCCATCAGTGCAGCCTCATCAGTGGACCCATCAGTTCCCCATAAGTGCAGTCTCATCAGTGCTTTATCAGTGTAGCCTCATCAGTGCTCCGTCAGTGCAACATCATCACTGCCCCATCAGTGCAGCCTTATCAGGACCCCATCAGTGCAGGCTCATCAGTGGCCCTATCATAGCAGCCTCATCAGGGCCCCATCAGTGCAGCCTCATTAGGGCCCCATTAGTGCAGCCTCATCAGCGGCCCCGTTAGTGCAGCCTTATCAGTGCCCCACCAGTGCAGCCTCATCAGTGGCCCAACAGTGAAGCCTTATCAGTGCCCCATCAGTGCAGCCTTGTCAGTGCCCCATCAGTGCAGCCTTATCACTGCCCCATCAGTGCAGCCTTATCAGGACCCCATCAGTGCAGGCTCATCAGTGGCCCTATCATAGCAGCCTCATCAGGGCCCCATCAGCGCAGCCTCATTAGGGCCCCATTAGTGCAGCCTCATCAGCGGCCCCGTTAGTGCAGCCTTATCAGTGCCCCATCAGTGCAGCCTCATCAGTGGCCCAACAGTGAAGCCTTATCAGTGCCCCATCAGTGCAGCCTTGTCAGTGCCCCATCAGTGCAGCCTTATCAGGGCCCCATCAGTGCAGCCTCACCAGTGCCTCATCAGTGCAGTTCACCAGTGCCTCATCAGTGCAGCCTCACCGGTGCACCATCAGTACAACCTCATCAGTGGCCCCATCAATGCAGCTTCATCAGTGCCGCCTCATCAGTGCCACATCAGTGCAGCCTCATCATCACACTTCAGTGAAGAAAAATTACTTATTTGAAGAAAATGTTTGTGTATTTAGTAAAAAATAAAAAACCCAGTGGTGATTAAATACGACTAAAAGAAAGCTTTATCTGTCTCAAAAAAAGATAAAAAATCCATTTGGAGGCAGTGTTGCATGACTGTGCAATTGTCCTTTAAAGTGTGACAGCACTGAAAGCTGAAAATCGTCCTGGAAGGTGGCAAAAGTAACCAGTAGGCAAGTGGTTAAAAAAAACTGGCTCCTAACTATTTTAGCTGGCTCCTAGATTCAAAGCAAATTTTTCAAGCCCTGCTTTAAGGATTGGTAAGCTACACTTTAAAATGTAAATTTTTGGGTTTAATACCGTATTCACCTATTTTGTGTCTTAACCCTTTTCACAGCTTGGAAAGTTTCATTTTCCTGCACATACTGTATAATAAAATGCACTTTTTTTGTAAAAGAAATTACATTGAAAATTCAAAAATAGTCTATTTCCTAAAAGCAGATGACGCATTATTATTATTATACAGGATTTATATAGCGCTAACAGTTTGCTCAGAGCTTTACAATATAATGGGAGACAATACAGCAACAATACAGTTCAATACAAGAGGGATAGGAGGACCCTGATCCTCGGAGCTTACAATCTAGGAGGGAAGTCATAGAATAAAAACACGGTAGTTGCAGTTCTTTATGTTGCACAATATTAATGCAATTCTTTATCAAATCTATATTTTTAGTGAAAAATAAATTCAAATTAATTGTAGCGCACACATAGTAAAATCTTCACTTTTCTGTAGAATAAAAGAGGTGAGTAGATGGATACCAATGTCGAGACTAAACACTACATGTGCCCAAGAGACATTGAAAAATTGTCCACCGACGAGGCTTAAGTATTCGTAAATCATCAGCTTTAAGTTAATCATAAATGATGACCCTAGAATTATTCTGCTCATTCCAGTGTGCGTGGAAATATACAATGTGTGTTGCACAGTCGCCATTTATAAACATGTATGGGGCGTACATGGTGTCCGTGTGCAAAAGTGCATATGCGAGGGGGTGGAAAAGGCTTTCGATTTTTGTTTTATTTTATGATTTTCTTTTCTTTCTCACTTTTTTATCACTTAGCTTTATTGCAGTTACAAGGGGGCTGATAAGCTCCTGCATGATATGAGTGATAAGTACTCTTTATGGAGACATCAGGGATCGTTTAGATTCGCAAAAGCACCATAGTAGTGACTGGGTGGTTGTATAGAAGCCAGATCATGTCTAGAGTCTACTCTTTAGAAGTAAACAAACTCAGGGCTGCTATTGCGACCATGAGTTTGTTAACATGCTGGTACTGCTACTGACAGTAGTTGGAGTCAGAAAAAGGGTTAAAGAGACCCTATCACCAGACCTCACTTTTTAAATGAAAACATTGCATCTGTAGAGGACAATATGTACTTTTGCAGTACAAATCTGACCACTCCTGGAGGCATCAGTTGCTTTTTGTGCTGGCTACTGCCTAATCCTTCTGCTGCTATGTCGGCAAACAGCAATGAGTCTGCACAGCTATTTATTAGCAAATGTTACAATTTCAGCCTAGATCATTGATTTGTTATTTTTGTACCCATAAAGTATTTATACAGAAGTACAAGTTGGAACAGAAATGCTCATGCACAAAAATGGAAACAAAGCTTAAGGCATTTGTGATATATGGAGGTGTCACTACTGGCCATATTCAGTGCTCTGCTGTGTGAGAGCTACTACTACCAGCTTCGCTGTCCTGTTATCAAATAAATGAAAAGCTGTTTAGCAAGCCTCAAACATAAATAAATATTACCATTTGAGTGACAGCTCTTAGTTTGCCCTGGACTGAGGATGTCACATCCAAGATAGCAGTTCCTAGGAGTCTCAGGCATGTTTAGTATTATAATATCATCACAAAGTACATAGAGATTGAATGAAGGAAACAAGATAATTTGGCACATGATCCTATGGGACTGTCGCTAATATCAATAGTGTGGGACAGGGCTTCTTTAGGGTAGAAGTTTTCCAGAACTCTGTAGTAGTCTGGTTAGCAGCCAAGAAGATGAGGTAATTCATGTAGACTATATTGCCAAAAGTATTGGGACACCTCTCCATATCAATAGATTTAGGTGTTCCAATCACCTCCATGGCCACAGGTGTATAAAATCAAGCACCTAGGCATGCAGACTGCTTCTACAAACATTTGTGAAAGAATGGGTCGCTCTCAGGAGCTCAGTCAATTCAAGCATGTTACCGTGATAAGTTGCCACCTGTGCAAGTCCATCTGTTAAATTTCCTTGCTACTAAATATTCCACGGTTAAGTGTTAGTGGTATTATAACAAAGTGGAAGCAACTGGGAACAACAGCAACTCAGCCACAAAGTGGTAGACCGTGTAAAATGACAGAGCAGAGTCAGTGCATGCTGAAGCGCACAATGCACAGAAGTCGCCAACTGTCTGCAGAGTCAATAGCTAAAGGCTCATGTGGACTTCAGATCAGCACAGCAACAGTGCGTAGAGAGCTTCATGGAATGGGTTTCCATGGCCGAGCAGCTGCATCCAAGCCTTACATCACCAAGTGCAATGCAAAACGTTGGATGCAGTGGTGTCCACTGGACTCTAGAGCAGTGAAGATGTGTTCTCTGGAGTGAAGAATCACGCTTCTCTGTCTGGCAATCCGATGGACGTGCCTGGGTTTGGCGGTTGCCAGGAGGACGGTACTTGCCTGACTGCATTGTGCCAAGTGTAAAGTTTTTTGGAGGGGGTATTATGGTGTAGGGTTGTTTTTCAGGGGTTAGGCTTGGCCCCTTAGTTCCAGTGAAGCATACCAAGACATTTTGGACAATTTCATACTCCCAACTTTGTAGGAACAGTTTGGGGATGGCCCCTTTCTGTTCCAACATGACTGCGCACCAGTGCACAAAGTAAGGTCCATAAAGACAAGGATGGGCAACTTGACTGCAGGAACTTGACTGGCCTGCACAGAGTCCTGACCTCAACCCAATAGAACCCCTTTGGGATAAATTAGAGTGGAGAATGTGAGCCAGGCCTTCTCGTCTGACATCAGTGCCTGACCTCACATATGTGCTTCTGGAAGAATGGTCAAACATTCCCCTAGACACACTTCTAAACCTTGTGGACAGCCTTCCCAGAAGAGTTGATATCACGTACCTGGTGATGGAGGCCAATGGAGAGAGGGTTTCCCTTGCGGCTAAGTTCCGGAATCCCCTGAGAGTGGGACAGCGGGAGTCAGGACCAAAGTTGCACAGGTTGCCTGTAGGAGTGCTGGTTGCACGGAGATAGGTCTGCAGACAGGAGGCGCCTGTGCATTGTATGCAAGCCCTTCCGGGATTTGGATGTTTATTGGGTAGTCGGTTCAAGCCAAGGTCAGGTACCAGGTGGGAATCAGAGCGGACATAGTCAGATGGGAAAGCTGAGGTCATTCACAGAGGAGCGAGAGAGAGAGAGTATCCGTAAGCCAAGCCGAGGTCAGATCAGGGGTAAATCAGAGTAGACAGGTCCAGGAGCAAGCCGAGTCGGTAACAGGAAATCACAAGTCAGAATAACAGGGAACAGGAACCAGGAACGGGGCACGGAGAGCTAGAGATCATCCAGCAACCAGAGGAAGTGATGAGTCTCCTTATAAAGGCCGCCTGACTGAGGCTGATGTGTACCTCTGCAGCCATGTAGAGTACTGGCAGAAATGCCAGATTTTCCAGAACTTCTGCCATGGACAGGACCCTGACAGTTGAAGCTGTTATAGCTGCAAAGGATGGGCCAACTCAAAATTGAACCCCACGGACTAAGACTGGGATGCCATTAAAGTTTATGTGCGTGTAAAGGCAGGTGTCCCAATATTTTTGGCAAGATAGTGTATCGTATTGCCTAGAAATTCAACACAAAATAATGCCAAACTAAAAAGATACTTTTTTAATCACCTGTAAATTCCATCTTGGAGTGAGTACAGAACAGAAGGTTGAGTATACCCTGGGTTATAGCCTCATACCTCAAAGGCTCAAACTTCAGACGATTCGACACTGGGAAGCTTTTTAGGACACACCCCCTGGATGCCTCCCCCTATAACCCTATCCACTCTGTGAGTCCTCAGTTTTGCAGCAAGCAATGCAGAGTAACCAAGGAATAGAAGGGAAAGCGGCAAGTGTCCTGGATTCCAAGATATGGAATTTACAGGTAAGTCAAAATCCCTCTTATCTTAGAGTGACATTACGGCTTCTTTATTTTATTATGAAAATAACAAATATTTCATACTTATCTGCTCTGTGCAATGGTTTTGCACAGAGAAGCCCCAATCCTCTTCTTCAAAGCCCCCCCAGCACTCCAGGCTCCTCCTCTTAAGCAAGTGCCCCCATGCAAATCTGCTTTCCATGGGGGAACCCATGTGGGCTCGCTCCTTAGCCACCCTGTCTGCGTCTATTGACACAGAGTGGGGAATCTTGGCCTCGACGCCCACTTGCTCATCACAGTATTTTTTTTAAAGCAGTGGGAGCCAAATGCTTCTACCAATCAGCTCAGTACAGAGGTAGACAAAGGTGCACATTGCTGGATCGGACTGGGTTTAGGTAAGAATAAGGAGGGGCTGGGGGGATCTTGCAGCTCAGAGGGTTTTTCATCGTGGTCTTTAGAACCACTTTGATCATACAGTACAGGACACAGGCTTATACACAGTACACAATACACAGCATTCATACACCCTGGGATGTCCCCAAGCAACAAATGAGAAGGCTGGGTATGAATTAGACAAGCAGAACTTTGCCTACAAGCCCAACAACAACAAGGGTCAATATACCCAACTTCAAAGTCCTGCTGCAAGAGCCTTATGGTTGAAAACTTCATCCGCAGAGGATTACTCTGTTCATACCTGGTAGAACTTGAAAGGTATGAACGTAGGACCAGGTGGCAGCCTTACAAAGTTGGGCTATGGAGGTCTGGTGCTGGAATGCCCAGAAAACTCATAATGACTTGGTGGACTGGGCACGTAAAAGCACAGGAGGAGATTTGTCCTTGAGAGTGTAACCTCTAGTGATCAGATGTCTTATCCTTCAAGCGACTCTGGACTTGGAAACATGATATCTCTTGAAAAGTCCTGGAGACAGGACAAATAGGGAATCTGTCCTTCTGATCGATTGAAGCTGTTGCTGAGGTAGACTGTTATGTCTCTGACTAGGTTCATGCAGTGGAGAGCAATTTAATTTGGGTGCTTTGAAACAGGGTATAGGGATGACAGGACTATGTGTTCATTGCAAGACAGATACCACCTTGGGAAGAAAGGATGGTCTTGGGCGTAAGACTGCCTTATTGTGAAGAATGAAGAATGCCTCTTTAAAAAAGACAGCTACCAACTCAGACACACATCTGACAGACATGATAGCAATCAATCACCACTTCGGAGTTATCTAAAGGGCGATTCCTTGCTTAACTAGACAGGAGCATGAGTAGGTCAAGTAAATGAATATGTTTGTTCCAGGTTGATAAGATGTGTTGAAGAGGTCTAGAATGAATGGCACAGCCTCAATGAACAGATTTTTGAAAATTGATCACTCAGCTGAATGTTTGGAGCATCTCACTTGTCCTGTAGACATTGATAGACAGTTGAGGGGAGATGAGTCCTTCAGGAAAAGGTCATTCAGATAACCTGTGACCTGGATGGCGCTGAGTTCTGAGAAGGGCAAGAACGGGTGCTAGGACCTTTGGGCAGTGTGACAAACTGGAAATTACTTTCTACCACTGCAAAGTGCAGTAAACACAGATTATGTGTATGGGAATATGCAGATAGGAATTTGGATGTCTATGGATACCAGGTATTCCCCTTGTCAATAACTGACTTGCGAACTCCATGTGAAATTTTGTTGGGATTTATTGAGGGATTTTAGGTCCAGAATAGGATGAAAAACTCCTGTTCAGGTTTGAAAAAAAGCCTTTGAACCTGTCTTGAGGGGGTACTGTCAAAACTACTCCCTAGGACAAGGGATAGTTCATGGCATTCTACAAATCTGACTACTGTCCTTGAGCAGTTTTTGGTTGATCTGGGAGAAAAAAAGCTGTGAGTGGGTAGAGTTTTGAACTTGTTTTTTTTTTTTATACTTCTTTGAAACCACCAGAAGAGTCGTTAGATCTGGGATGTCTCTGATCCAGAGAAAGCCTAACTGTAACAGAAATCCCCCCCAATCTTAGGAATGAGGACACCCCTTTATTGGGAAGAGGACTTTGTGGTCCAAGTCTTCTGCCAATAGAAAGGGTTGAAGGTTTTAAACTTGAAGCCTGGCCAAGTGAGAGATAGAATACCAACATGTCAGAAAAAAATTAAAAAAATTCAAAAACAGAATCACTGAGTTGGAAAAAAGGATCACCTACTTGTTTCAGTATTTTGTTGAACCACCTATTGCTTTAATTACAGCCTTTAGCCTGTTGGTATATGTCTCTACTAACTTTGCACATCTAAACTTTGCAATATTTGTCCACTCTTCTTTGCAGAAATTCAGTTAAATTTGATGGTGACCATTTGTGGACTGCAGTCTTCAAGTCATTCCACAGATTTTCAATGGGGTTTAAGTCTGGGCTCTGACTAGGCCATACAAGGACATTCACCTTTTTCTTCTTCAACCATTTTGTGGTAATTTTTGCTGTGTGCTTTGGGTCATTGTCTTGTTGGAAGGTAAAACCCATTGACAATTTTCTGACAGAGGGCAGCAAACATTCCTCAAGAATTTGACGGTATTTTGCCCCATCCATTTTCCCTTCATTCCTGACAAGTGCTCCAGTCCCTGCTGAAGAGAAACATCCCCATAACATGTATTTACCACCTCCATGCTTTACTGCAGAAATGGTGTTATTTGGATGGTGAGCTGTTTTGGATTTCGGACAGGAATATCGTTTGAAGTTGAGGTCAAATAATTAAATTTTAGTCTCATCTGACCATAACACCTTTTTCCATGTGGCCTCAGAATCTTCAAAGTGTCTTTTGGCAAAGCTCAGTCATGACTGCATGTGGCCTTTCTTGCAACCCTCCCATACAAGCTACATTTATGGAGAATTTGTGACATTGTCATATGCGCACAATGCCCACTCTTTGTCATAAAGTCCTGCAACTGCTTCCGAGTTGCTGTAGGCCTCTTGTTAGCCTTTCTGACCAATTTCCTCCTGGCTCTTTCATCCAGTTTGGAGCAACATCCTGATCCAGGGAGGGTCTGTGTTGTACCAAATACCTTCCAATTCTTTATAATAAACTTCACTGCGCTTCTTGGTATTGATAAAGTCTTTGAATTTTTGGGGGATTCATCTCCTGACTTGTGCCTGTCCACAACTTTATCAGGCAGATCTTTTGACAGTGCCTTGCCACCCATAGTTGATTGTTTGCTTCAGCTGCACTACCAGGACTGAAATGCTCTATGAAAGCTCTTTTCATGCTGAGCTAATCAAAATGACCACAACTGATCACAGTTCAAAGTTAAATGGCTTTGTGTGCTATCGAGAAGGTGATTAGCTTCACCTGATTGAGTTTACAAGTCAATTTTCGGAGGAGGGTGATCCCTTTTCCAGCTCAGTGATTCTTAATTTTTCTCTGATATGTTTGTGTTATATCTTTATCTTGGATGTTATAAGGTGCACTAAGTAAATACAGCTGGATAAAACAAAAACTGTGTCTGTCTTCATTTCAGTCTGCAAAGCAACAAAATGGGATTATTTTAAAGGGGTGATTCTTTTCTATACTCACTGCATACATTTTGTCAATTTCCTCCCCAAAAAAGCATTCTCCTTCAAGTTGCATTTGTGTGAGGTGCCTTTACAGGCAGCTTCAGCTATCTTAGATTTGAGCATTAGATTCTACGCTTATGAATGAAGATTAGGGCCATTTTGGAAACCAGTGACATTACTTGTTCTAGGGCATCCACACAAAAAGAGCAAAGAAGGTAACTGCTGTAATTGCTCAATTAAAGCGGTTGAAAACCCTCACATATACCAAAGGAAGTTACTAGCCTCAGTAGATACACAGAGATTTAAAAAATTCTCCTCCATAAGTTGCACCAGTTTTTCTGAAGGGAGATCTCCTCTACATCCATTCAAAGTTCAGAATTTATATGGGATCTTAGTGAGGACAGCTCTGAGCCATGATTGGAGGGAATAAACACGGAGAACGTGCAGAGCAAAGGATATGAATCACAGGCTGTATGCTGCAGCTTTACTCCCTCATCACCTTTTTATCACTTGGATGGACTTTTGTATTTTTTCAGCCAGACTAACTATGTAACTATGTTTCAGGAAAACATGTCAGAAGTGACTCGTGCTGATTACAGAGGAATGAGGCAGCAGGGAGAAACTCAATGATTTGGATAGAGACAAGTACACAGTATAGAAGGCTGTGCTTTATTCATATTTCATGTCTCAGATTTACAACCACTTTAAGGCAAGGTCCTGGCATACAGGATCTTATTGGTTGTTCATTGTCCCAGTCCAGTTAGCTGCAGTTTGACAGACAGAAGTTGCAGTAATAGTTGTTTGCAGAGCTGGGCCTGAACATAAAAAGAAAGCATTTAGGAGCATCTAAAACTTCCTATCTGCAGAATCTTTGAATGAAGAACTTCAGTTGGTACAGTGAGATGTTTGCTTACCACTAAGATCAACTAACAAAACTGACCACTTCTTAGTAAACGCTTTTTTCACTGCATAGAGTTTGCCAATGGTTTTCTGAACAGTTAAATCTTTTCTTGAGTGACCCAATCATCATGGATTGTCTATTCTATTTGTTCGTGAATGGGGAATGTCTTATTTAGATTTTGCAGGTCTCTTTGTACAGAAAGGGACATGGCAAGGTGGGGGAGAATCAAGTGAGACAATACCAAGGTTTTTGCGCACGCATAGCAGAAATAAACAAATCCACATTAGCAAGCTTGTAGCATGAAGCTACAGTTTAAGGACCATGATCTGAACCCACAACCTCTGTTGCATTCAGGAGTAGCTCTTCTTGCTGAGCCTCCGGAGATGCTGGACAGCTCTGTCTGGTCTCTTAGAACAATCTTGCCTTGTCTCTTGTTTCTGGTGAACTCTTTGCTCCTCCCATGAACTTCCTGATTTAAGCCATGTCTCTGCACTTCCTGTTTGCCAGATTATTGTGCTCTCTCCAGCTGGTATCTTGCTCAGTTGCATACCTGCAGCTGTCCTTATCTCCACTACCACTTGTTACCGACCTCAGACTTGTTCCTCGACTATGCTTTTGCTGGTTGACATCCTGCAACCACATGTTACTGACCTTTTTGTTGTTTAGTGACTATGCTTCTGCTTGGTCCCTACCTCCTATATCTGCTACTGGACCCAAAATTGCTCACCTCCTGGTGGACCGCAACCTGGTACTAACACGCAGCAAAACCCATTTCCACCATTCGGATTTATGGTTAATTCTTAGACCCCACACTTCGGGTGAGCCTGTGTCATCCACTAGGGTGACCTGCTTGTGTACTTATCCAGCTGGTTGGCGGGGCCTCTCTACTGTTATAGCTACTTGTCTCCAAGCCTAACTGCTGACTGTGGCATGCAGCTTCAGATGAATAGGGGTAAGAAATCTTCCCCAGTTTGATCTAACACTGGATCCTCCTTCCTTCTGTGTCTACCTCTTCTAAGGCAAAGCATATCAGGATCCCACTCAGGTAGGGACTGAACAGCTGGAGAAGGAGCTTGGTATTTTGTAGCCCTGGACAAAGATAGCTATGTTAAAGCTGTTAGATGCCTGATGAATTTTGACATAGATGCAGAAATATCTGTCTTTGTCAGGTAGGTCACTTGTTGTGTGCATGAAATGGAACTTCGAAGGGAGTTATTACTATGGCTCCTTTTCACCTGCTTGATTAGGTGAGGGTATTCCCCTGTGGGATACTTACAGAATAGGTGCAGAATATAGAGTAACTATGCCCAGAAGGAGTATGCAGCAATTCAGACGTACACTGTCCTGTAGCAAAGTACTTGTGGCGAAAGGGCTGAAGGTACTGCCAGAGTACCTTATAAATTCTCTAGATAGAAGTGGCATTAAAGTGGTACTAGTGGCATGATGTAAAACCTGGTCCACCAACTGAGACTAAGCTTTGAGTTTTAGTGCCAAGTTTGAAATGTTTACATTAATATGTGAATAAATTCCAAGCATAACCTCCGTTTTTAAAATCAGAGATACAGGGTGACCCTGTCTCACCTTGTCTATGTCGCTGGCCCAGATGAAGGTTCCAGGCTTCACCCATCATGTTGGGCATACCCGCAAAGAGATCATCAGAGTCAGGGTTCCATAGGGATGGATCATTGCCTCAGACCTGTATAGCATCCTGTGGCTGACTACACATGTTGCACAAGGTGCTGAGGTTAACACCTATGCAGGGTCCAGTACCAGCAGGGGCGGACTGACCATTTGGAAACTCGGCACTGCCCAAGGGCCTGGAGTCAGAGGGTGCTCCATGATATGCCCCTGGTACCTTTTTCATAGTACCAGAAGCAACATCACAGACCAACTCCATGGCGTGGGGTCAGGGTATTGCTCTAAAGATACCGAGGATGCACCAATCTGGATGCACTGCCTATTTTGTGGTATAAGCAGATAGTGAAGGAGTTGATTTCCAGTGAAGAGGTCAATCACCCTGGGACACTAGCAAAAAAAAAAAGCTGAAGATTCACAGAGTTGGGTAGGGTTTTGAAGGGGGGCGTCCATTGGGCGTATCCTCAAAAGCTTGCCAGTGTCCAATCACATGAAGGTATGAGCCTATAACCCAAGGTCTACAGTGCGATTAAGATAAATATATTTTTACTAAGAACCCTCAAAGAGAAACCATGCAAAATGCTAAATAATTAGGTTTAGCACCCATGACACACAAATGTCTTAACAAACTTACACTATGAGTAGAGATGAGCGAATTATTCAAAAATTTGATTCGGCTGATTCGGCGAATTCGCGGAATAAATTTGATTCGAGTCGAACATATTCGCTGCGAATTTAACTTATAAAAAGGGTGTTTCTAGGCTTCAGAGAGCCTTTATATTAGTGCAGAACACTGTACCTTTAATTTAAATGCCCTTGGAGTCTGCTGGGGAAGAGAGATAAAACTGTCAGTCAGTATGACATGCAGATGAGTGCCGTCGATCTTAGAATCACCGCACACTTCACTCATTTGGGCAGTCACGGGGCCAAAACCAGAGTGTGGAGCCACAGTGTGGCGGTGGAGGCAGCAGCAATGGGAGGCCATACAGCACCCTATGAAAAAATGGAACCCACCAGCAGTGTGAGGAGACCTGAAAGTGGCACATGGCAGAGGGTGGCGATGGAGACAGCAGCAATGGGAGGCCGTACAGGGACCCATGACACACTCTGGACCTGGCAGCAGCATGAGGAGGCGGTACAGGGGCCCATGACAGATTACGGGCCTGGCAGCAGCAGGAGGAGTCAGTGCGGGGGCCCATGGCAGATTACGGGCCTGGCAGCAGCAATGGGAGGCCATACAGCACCCTATGACAAAATGGAACCCACCAGCAGTGTGAGGAGACCTGAAAGTGGCACATGGCAGAGTGTGGCGATGGAGACAGCAGCAATGGGAGGCCGTACAGGGACCCATGACACACTCTGGACCTGGCAGCAGCATGAGGAGTCGGTACGGGGGCCCATGGCAGATTACGGGCCTGGCAGCAGCAATGGGAGGCCCGTAATCTGCCAGCACCCTATGACAAAATGGAACCCACCAGCAGTGTGAGGAGACCTGAAAGTGGCACATGGCAGAGTGTGGCGATGGAGACAGCAGCAATGGGAGGCCGTACAGGGACCCATGACACACTCTGGACCTGGCAGCAGCATGAGGAGTCGGTACGGGGGCCCATGGCAGATTACGGGCCTGGCAGCAGCAATGGGAGGCCCGTAATCTGCCAGCACCCTATGACAAAATGGAACCCACCAGCAGTGTGAGGAGACCTGAAAGTGGCACATGGCAGAGTGTGGCGATGGAGACAGCAGCAATGGGAGGCCGTACAGGGACCCATGACACACTCTGGACCTGGCAGCAGCATGAGGAGTCGGTACGGGGGCCCATAGCAGATTACGGGCCTGGCAGCAGCAATGGGAGGCCCGTAATCTGCCAGCACCCTATGACAAAATGGAACTCACCAGCAGTGTGAGGAGACCTGAAAAAGGCACATGGCAGAGTGTGGCGATGGAGACAGCAGCAATGGGAGGCCATAAAGGGACCCATGACACACTCTGGACCTGGCAGCAGCATGAGGAGGCGGTACAGGGGCCCATGACAGATTACGGGCCTAGCAGCAGCATGAGGAGTCGGTACGGGGGCCCATGGCAGATTACGGGCCTGGCAGCAGCAATGGGAGGCCCGTAATCTGCCAGCACCCTATGACAAAATGGAACCCACCAGCAGTGTGAGGAGACCTGAAAGTGGCACATGGCAGAGTGTGGCGATGGAGACAGCAGCAATGGGAGGCCGTACAGGGACCCATGACACACTCTGGACCTGGCAGCAGCATGAGGAGTCGGTACGGGGGCCCATGGCAGATTACGGGCCTGGCAGCAGCAATGGGAGGCCCGTAATCTGCCAGCACCCTATGACAAAATGGAACCCACCAGCAGTGTGAGGAGACCTGAAAGTGGCACATGGCAGAGTGTGGCGATGGAGACAGCAGCAATGGGAGGCCGTACAGGGACCCATGACACACTCTGGACCTGGCAGCAGCATGAGGAGGCGGTACAGGGGCCCATGACAGATTACGGGCCTGGCAGCAGCATGAGGAGTCGGTACGGGGGCCCATGGCAGATTACGGGCCTGGCAGCAGCAATGGGAGGCCCGTAATCTGCCAGCACCCTATGACAAAATGGAACCCACCAGCAGTGTGAGGAGACCTGAAAGTGGCACATGGCAGAGTGTGGCGATGGAGACAGCAGCAATGGGAGGCCGTACAGGGACCCATGACACACTCTGGACCTGGCAGCAGCATGAGGAGTCGGTACGGGGGCCCATGGCAGATTACGGGCCTGGCAGCAGCAATGGGAGGCCCGTAATCTGCCAGCACCCTATGACAAAATGGAACCCACCAGCAGTGTGAGGAGACCTGAAAGTGGCACATGGCAGAGTGTGGCGATGGAGACAGCAGCAATGGGAGGCCGTACAGGGACCCATGACACACTCTGGACCTGGCAGCAGCATGAGGTGTTGGTACGGGGGCCCATGGCAGATTACGGACCTGGCAGCAGCAATGGGAGGCCCGTAATCTGCCAGCACCCTATGACAAAATGGAACTCACCAGCAGTGTGAGGAGACCTGAAAGTGGCACATGGCAGAGTGTGGCGATGGAGACAGCAGCAATGGGAGGCCGTACAGGGACCCATGACACACTCTGGACCTGGCAGCAGCATGAGGAGGCGGTACAGGGGCCCATGACAGATTACGGGCCTGGCAGCAGCATGAGGAGTCGGTACGGGGGCTCATGGCAGATTACGGGCCTGGCAGCAGCAATGGGAGGCCTGTAATCTGCCAGCAACCTATGACAAAATGGAACCCACCAGCAGTGTGAGGAGACCTGAAAGTGGCACATGGCAGAGTGTGGCGATGGAGACAGCAGCAATGGGAGGCCGTACAGGGACCCATGACACACTCTGGACCTGGCAGCAGCATGAGGAGGCGGTACGAGGGCCCATGGCAGATTACGGGCCTGGCAGCAGCAATGGGAGGCCCGTAATCTGCCAGCACCCTATGACAAAATGGAACCCACCAGCAGTGTGAGGAGACCTGAAAGTGGCACATGGCAGAGTGTGGCGATGGAGACAGCAGCAATGAGAGGCCGTACAGGGACCCATGACACACTCTGGACCTGGCAGCAGCATGAGGAGTCGGTACGGGGGCCCATGGCAGATTACGGGCCTGGCAGCAGCAATGGGAGGCCCGTAATCTGCCAGCACCCTATGACAAAATGGAACCCACCAGCAGTGTGAGGAGACCTGAAAGTGGCACATGGCAGAGTGTGGCGATGGAGACAGCAGCAATGGGAGGCCGTACAGGGACCCATGACACACTCTGGACCTGGCAGCAGCATGAGGAGGCGGTACAGGGGCCCATGACAGATTATGGGCCTGGCAGCAGCATGAGGAGTCGGTACGGGGGCCCATGGCAGATTACGGGCCTGGCAGATGACGACGAGGCTGCCAAGTGCGATCAGCCTCATCATCATCAATTAGGGTCTCCGCCTCACTACTAGCCCCCTCGGCTGCGTGTGGGTCAGGAGACAGACCTGTCTCTAGACCGGCTACCGAGCCACTCTCCTCGCCAGTACTTCTTTGCCTGGCTGCTGAAGAGGCGGATGTCTCCCCCCGTTCCTGACCGCCCTCTGTTAGCTCTTCCTCACTGTACAGTGGGGCTGAGCCCACAGCATGCGATACTTCACTTGGTGAGGGAACACCAAAAGACAGGGGCAGGTAGAGGACACGTGATTTCAGTGGGCTTGCTCCCGGGCCATGCCAACTAACGGTTGTGTCTGACGTACCCACCGACCGTTGGCTGTAGGTGTCAGAGGTGACCTGGGAAGAGGAAGACGACCGAGCCAACCAATCGATGACGGCAGGGTTGTCGGTGGAGACACGACCGCTGGATGACACCGGGAGCACTGGCCTCTGGCTGCGACTAGTGCTGCCTCGACCCCTTCCTCTGCTGCCACGTCTGCTCGCTCCTGAAACATTGCCTCCTCTGCCACTCCTCTGCGTGTTGTCTGACATACTCTTTAATTCAACGATTCTGTGTCCCTGAGTAACGATTCTGTGTCCCTGAGTAACAATTCTGTGTCCCTGAGTAGCAATTCTGTGTCCCTGAGTAACGATTCTGTGTCCCTGAGTAACGATTCTGTGTCCCTGAGTAACAATTCTGTGTCCCTGAGTAACAATTCTGTGTCCCTGAGTAACAATTCTGTGTCCCTCAGTAACGATTCTGTGTCCCTGAGTAACAATTCTGTGTCCCTGAGTAACAATTCTGTGTCCCTGAGTAACGATTCTGTGTCCCTGAGTAACGATTCTGTGTCACTCAGTAACGATTCTGTGTCCCTGAGTAACGATTCTGTGTCCCTGAGTAACGATTCTGTGTCCCTGAGTAACGATTCTGTGTCCCTGAGTAACGATTCTGTGTCCCTCAGTAACGATTCTGTGTCCCTGAGTAACGATTCTGTGTCCCTGAGTAACGATTCTGTGTCCCTGAGTAACGATTCTGTGTCCCTCAGTAACGATTCTGTGTCCCTGAGTAACGATTCTGTGTCCCTGAGTAACGATTCTGTGTCCCTGAGTAACGATTCTGTGTCCCTCAGTAACAATTCTGTGTCCCTGAGTAACAATTCTGTGTCCCTGAGTAACAATTCTGTGTCCCTCAGTAACGATTCTGTGTCCCTCAGTAACGATTCTGTGTCCCTGAGTAACGATTCTGTGTCCCTGAGTAACGATTCTGTGTCCCTGAGTAACGATTCTGTGTCCCTCAGTAACGATTCTGTGTCCCTGAGTAACAATTCTGTGTCCCTGAGTAACAATTCTGTGTCCGTGAGTAACGATTCTGTGTCCCTCAGTAACAATTCTGTGTCCCTGAGTAACAATTCTGTGTCCCTGAGTAACAATTCTGTGTCCCTGAGTAACAATTCTGTGTCTGTCCCTGAGTAACAATTCTGTGTCCCTGAGTAACAATTCTGTGTCCCTGAGTAACAATTCTGTGTCCCTGAGTAACAATTCTGTGTCCCTCAGTAACAATTCGGTGTCCCTGAGTAACAATTCGGTGTCCCTGAGTAACAATTCGGTGTCTGTCCCTGAGTAACAATTCTGTGTCTGTCCCTGAGTAACAATTCTGTGTCCCTGAGTAACAATTCTGTGTCCCTGAGTAACGATTCTGTGTCCCTCAGTAACGATTCTGTGTCCCTCAGTAACAATTCTGTGTCCCTGAGTAACAATTCTGTGTCCCTGAGTAACGATTCTGTGTCCCTGAGTAACAATTCTGTGTCCCTGAGTAACGATTCTGTGTCCCTGAGTAACGATTCTGTGTCCCTCAGTAACAATTCTGTGTCCCTGAGTAACAATTCTGTGTCCCTGAGTAACAATTCTGTGTCCCTCAGTAACAATTCTGTGTCCCTGAGTAACAATTCTGTGTCCCTGAGTAACAATTCTGTGTCCCTGAGTAACGATTTTGTGTCCCTCAGTAACAATTCTGTGTCCCTGAGTAACAATTCTGTGTCCCTGAGTAACAATTTTGTGTCCCTGAGTAACAATTCTGTGTCCCTGAGTAACGATTCTGTGTCCCTCAGTAACAATTCTGTGTCCCTGAGTAACAATTCTGTGTCCCTGAGTAACAATTCTGTGTCCCTGAGTAACAATTCTGTGTCTGTCCCTGAGTAACAATTCTGTGTCCCTGAGTAACAATTCTGTGTCCCTGAGTAACGATTCTGTGTCCCTGAGTAACAATTCTGTGTCCCTGAGTAACGATTCTGTGTCCCTCAGTAACAATTCTGTGTCCCTGAGTAACAATTCTGTGTCTGTCCCTGAGTAACGAATCTGTGTCCCTGAGTAACAATTCTGTGTCCCTGAGTAACAATTCTGTGTCCCTGAGTAACGATTCTGTGTCCCTAAGTAACGATTCTGTGTCCCTAAGTAACGATTCTGTGGCCCTAAAGTCTCTTTTGCCCTAACTCTGTCCCTAATACAGACAGGTCTGTCTCTCTTGAATGACCGGAGGCTAATGGAGAATTGTAAGATGGCCGCAATTTATAGCTCCACCATTACACAGTGCTGGTTGGCTGGCTGCTGATTGGCTAATGCGATCACATGTCATGAATGAATGCATTATAGGTCAGCGCGCCTTGTCTGCGCGCCTTCCCAGAGATCCCCGCTCCGTCGCCACACATGTCGAGGCCATTTTTGGGAAAATTCGATTCGTGCATCCGAAGTTTGCTAATTTTCGGATTCGGCGCAAATCGAATTTTTCCTGATCTTCGAAACGAATTCCACTTCGCCATGTTCGATTCGCTCATCTCTAACTATGAGCATTAAAGGTATCTTTTGGAAAATTGAAGTTATAAAAGGTGGTGGTATATATACAAATAAAATAAATTAAATAAGTATATAAAGAGGGCACTGTTTATATACTTATTTAATTTATTTATATTTTTTGTGTGTTTTTATTTTATTTTATTTATTTATTTATTTTTGGAGTGTACACTGATTTTTCACATTTATTCATTTATTTATGGTGTACACGGAGTGATTTCACTCCGTGTACACCAAATGTGTTGCTCACGATTTTAATCTTTTTTATTTTTGCATCTTTTTGTGTGAAGTTTATACTTATTGTTTGGTAAAGCATATACCAGTTGTTATTTTAGGTAATGCACTATGTAGTTTTCCATTTATTTGAGGTACACACTTTATCTGGATTTGTGTGGAGGTGCAAGTTGGACACGGAAGAGTAAAATACATATATTTTTGTGGACTTTAATATATATATTTTTGGTGGACTATATATATTTTTTTTGTGGATATTTTGTGGACTTTATTTAAATATAGATTGGCATAAAAAAAGGTTTTGTTCATTTTTCACTCTCAGGGGTGAAAGTGTGACTTTTTGGGGGATTTTTTTTGTTTTACACAGTTTGAAGTGGATTATAATTATTATTGTGGCTATCAAAATTAGATATATAATAGAGGGAATGCATCCTTGAATGACAGCATAGCTAAGCCCAAGCTTTCTGGTTCTAGTTGCCACTGCTCTAGGACTTCAACAGTTTATGAAATTCCTCATCTGTAGGTGACAAACAACTCATACTCAATTGATGCTTTGACTCACTGTTGGATTTTAGACACATATAATACTTCTTCTAGTGTCTTGAGGCGATTATGAATGAAAGAGCCATTGAAATAAAAAATGAAGTGTGATTTTATTCTATCACACAATGGTGTCAAATAACAATGTAAAGGGTATTATGAACAGTTCCATGTAGATAAAACTACTGTAGAAATAACAAACAAAAGTTCAGAGATAAAGAAAGAGTCACCATTATTAGGTATTGAAGTACGGCCATGTGCTGTGTTGTCCTGTCCTTCAAGCTCTACTTGTCCTTCTCATGTCTCCTTGGGAAGAAGCAGCAAGTAGACGGAAGTGACGTTAATGATGATCTCTTGTCTTGCAGCACCTGTTCCAGCATCTCAGAAAGTTCTCATGAAAAGCCATGTGTGTGTGTGTTATGTATGAAAGAGTGTCGTGTTAGCGTGTAAGTGTGAGCGAGTTCCTCCTTGTCCGTTGTCTCATGGTCTTTTATGAGGCAAATGTACGTCATAGTTAGTGATCTTAATACCTTCTATGGAAATTATTACTGCTTAGCAAAGCCATTTCATATAAGGAAGGGATGCTATACATATGATGTTTGATGGACAGGAACATATGAATGCTGATGAACCCTCAGCTATATATTTAAAGAATAATATAACTTAAGAACATATCAATGTATAATCACTAAACTATGTATGTATCAATGTTAGAAACGTATACTAAATGCACACAAATACTATTAAAATACATAATGTAATAGTAAGTCACTTCTAATAACCTTGACATAACTACCAGATACTTTATGCCTAAATATAGTATACTCAACCTTCAACTGATTTAGCTAGTTCAGCTTAACTTATTCATATCTTTTTCAGTCTCAGTTTAACTTATTCATATCTTTTTCAGTCTCAGTTTAATTGAAGAATACTAATACTACCATTTGTCAAAAGACCATTTACACATATTAATATTAATTATGACTAATCATAAAAACCAAATATTTTGCAAGCTTGCCATCAATATAAGTGCCGAATCATAATTTAGATTTATTACACTCACCTGTGCTGGAACTTTGCTGCTTGATCTGGAACGCTTGTTTGTCTGTTATTATTCTGACTTGCAATGTTTTCAATATACTGGAAAGTGAGAATAACTTTTACATTCACGCAGTATGATTGTTACATCAACGTTAGAGATATTCCTTAAAAAGAAGTCTTTTTTTATCTAGTGGTAAATGATTTGCAGTTGTATGGTAACATTTAGAGATTATGGTAGCAGAAATTCATATATTAAAAAATGAGCAACTAAAGTGCTTTTACCAGAAAGGTAAGTAATCAGCTTAGTAAGTTCAAGGTTGCCTTCAATTTCCCTTGGGAACAGTAACAATGTTATATAGCAATTTCTCAATCCACAATCAGCAATATAAGAGAATTTAAGCCAGATCATACCTTGTATGAATATATCAGTGCATACTAGTAATGTCCTTGTAAACATATTTGTACAGTCCACCTCACAGCACATTTAATCTTCTAGAATTTTTCCAACAGCAAGTCTAGGTCTTAGATTCCAGAATGTATTTATATATTTGAACTCCACATACTGATGCATGTTTAAATATAATATATGATAGTGAACTTTTCAGGTGTACAAAAATTTGTAGGAATGTCAGTTCATGATATATTATACAGGCTTAGTGGATATGCTTTTATATACTTTTTCCTATATATAAAAGTTCATACTATACAACAGTTAATATACTACTGAATTACATTTTGCTATACCTACAGAAACAGCTAAGCTGATTTTTTGTTTAGCAATATGTCAGAATTGTTATGACTGACTTGGAGTTCTGAGAGGATTTCCCCGCCAATGAGCTACTGCATGGCACTTTATTCCCAGAGTAATTCTCCCATCTAACTAGGCTAGAATGTGTTGAGAGTTTTTTGTGTGTTTGTTGAAGATGTGTCCTTTTAATGTTTTGGGGAGCTGCAACAAGTAACCAGGAACCTTAATTAGCCCCTCCCACAACCACACACCTCTGTAGCAACAGATCACTGTTATCAGCAAGTAATGTAACACTATCATATTGCCTAGTTATCTAGGGAGAGGCAAGCTGCTACAGCTCCAAAATGTCTGTAGGTGCTCCAAGCATATCAAAGTGATGTAAGAGATATTGCTAGAATATATTTGTTTTATTTATTACAGGAACTTATATAGAGCCGTCAATATATATATATAGAGAGAGAGACAGAGAGTGAAGGAAATAAGTATTTGATCCCCTGCTGATTTTGAATATTTGCCCACTCACAAAGAAATGATCAGTCTAAAAATCGAACAGTAGGTGTATTGTAACACAGAGACAGAATAGTAACAAAAAATTCTAAAGAAATGCATGTCTAACAAATTATGCACTGATTTGCATGTTCATGAGGGAAATAAGTATTTGATCCCCTATCATTCAGCAGGATTTCTGGCTACCGGGTGTCTTTCATACAGGCAACAAGCTGAGATTAGAATCAGTCTCTTAAAGGGAGTGCTGCTAATCTCATTTTGTTACCTGTATAAAAGACACCTGTCCACAGGAGCAATCAAACAATCAGATTCCAAACTGTCCACCATGGCAAAGACCAACGAGCTGTCCAAGGATGTTAGGGACAAGATTGTAGACCTACGCAAGGCTGGATTGGGCTACCAAACTATCACCAAGCAGCTTGGTGAGAAGGTGACAACAATTGGTGCAATCATTCGCAAATGGAAGAAACACAAAACAACTGTCAGTCTCCCTAGGTCTGGTGCACTATGCAAGATCTCACCTCATGGAGTGTCAATGATCATGAGAACAGTGAGGAATCATCCCAGAACTACACGTGAGGATCTTGTCAATGATCTCCAGCCAGCTGGGACCACAGTCACCAATAAAACAATTGGTAACACACTACGCTGACAAGGATTGAAATCCTGCAGTGCCCGCAAGATCCCTCTGCTCAAGAAAGCACATGTCCAGGCCCGTTTGAAGTTTGCTACTGAACATCTGAATGATGCAGAAGAGGACTAGTTGAAAGTGTTGTGGTCAGATGAGACCAAAATCGAGCTCTTTGGCATCAACTCAACTCGCCATGTTTGGAGGAGGAGGAATTCTGCCTATGACCCCAAGAACACCATCCCAACTGTCAAACATGGTGCTGGAAACATTCTGCTTTGGGTGTGTTTTTCTGCTACGGGGACAGGAGAACTGCACCGCATCAAAGGGATGATGGACGGGGCAATGCACCGTCAAATCTTGGGTGAGAATTGTCTTCCCTCAGCCAGGGCATTGGGTCATGGATGGATGTTCCAGCATGACAATGACCCAAAACACACGGCTAAGGCAACAAAGGAGTGGCTCAAGAAGAAACACATTAAGGTCCTGGAGTGGCCTAGCCAGTCTCCAGACCTTAATCCAATTGAAAATCTGTGCAGGGAGCTGACAGTTCGAGTTGCCAAATGTCAGCAACCAAACCTTAATGACTTGGAGAGGATCTGCCAAGAGGAGTGGGCCAAAATCCCTCCTGTGATGTGTGCAAACCTGGTGGCCAACTACAGGAAACATCTGACCTCTGTGATAGCCAACAAGGAGTTTGCCACCAAGTACTAAGTTATATTTTGTGAAGGGGATCAAATACTTATTTCCCTCATGAACATGCAGATCAGTGCATAATCTGTTAGACATTCATCTCTTTTGAATTTTGTGTTGTTACTCTGTCTCTCAGTGTTACAATATACCTACTATTCGATTTTTAGACTGATCATTTCTTTGTGAGTGGGCAACCATTCAAAATCAGCAGGGGATCAAATACTTATTTCTTTCACTGTGTATATATATATATATATATATATATATATATATATATATATATATTGTACACTAACATCAGTCCCTAACCCTCAAGGAGCATACAGTTAAAGGTCCCTAACTCACATTCATACACATACTAAGGCCAATTTAGAAAGGATCCAATTAACCAACCATGACTTTGGAGTGTTGGAGGAAATCAGAATATCCAGAGGAAACCCACACAGGCACAGGGAGAACATACAAACTCCAGGCAGGTGGTGCTGTGGTTGTGACATAAAGCAACAACCCTAGCGCTGCTAGGCAGAAGTCCTAACCATTTAGCCACTGTGCCATGTAACTGCAATATGCTATTTGATTGCAACCAAAATGCATTCATTTTATAAGGGTAATATCCTGCACAACCAGGGTCGACAGCAATTCACATAGTAATGATTAACAGTTTATTCAGAGTATTCATATATCCTACAATAAGGACTGCTGCTTTTTGATTTTCTTGTGGACCAATAATTTTTATTGGTTGACAGGGACATAGATGAAAGAATACCTTTTGCGTCTCCCTGAAAATTCCATGCCTTCCAAATCTCTGAAACCAAGAATATACCTTACCATCTTTGGTATCTTGCCATCCCATGATGAAAATGAGCCGTAAAAGGTGGAGAAGGTTCTTAAAGAGGATGCTAAAGACTTTGATTTACTTAGTATTTGGGTATTTTGTTTGCCTCCTTCTCTGTGTCTAACAGATGTACTGGCTTTCAGAGAATAAGAAATTATATTTCCAGAATTGTGGAATTAACAGCAATAAGAAGAGCTTCCAGGGCTCACAAGAGCATTTTATTACTCACAAAAGTACATTATCTGATTTTCACAAGTAATGCTCAAATCTGTTGCATCAGTTGCAGAAAATGGGCACAATGTGGATGTCTTTATGCATTCAGTCTCCTGCTCAGTCAGTGCTTTGTTTTTCAAACTAAAATGTAAGCTTTAGAAGTTCCGATTGGTGGTTTAATAAATAAAACCGTGCACAATTGCACTTGTTTCCCTGCTCTTTAGCAGATGTGCAGGGGTGCCTTTAATTGATAATGGCACCCACAAGCATTGGAAAACGCCATGCAGTGATGGTGGCTGTGTTTTTAAAAAAAGGACTGGCATTTGTTTCCCTCAGGTACCTTAGCCTTTTCAAATTAACGGGCTGTTGTACCCACACAAACATGGCATGCAGGACCCATAAAAATGTGATTAGCTCTGTTTTGAAAAAAATTCAGAATGCACCCATAACAAAGATTCTCAGGGCACTATGGGTTTCCAAAAAAACAACATAGCTGGGCCTTTTTTTTCCCCCAGACACACTTGGGAAGAAAGGGTGTTCTTTGTGTAGGACTACCTCAGAGACACATCTCACAGATGAGACAGCAACCAAAAAGGCAACTTTGCAGGATAGTCATCTAAGGGATGTCCATTTTGGGTTCAAATGGTGGTTTTTGCAGGGGAAAGAGAACCAAGTTGAGGTCCCAGGAAGCACAGAGTGCTGTAAGTGCTATTAGTCATGTCATCAAAGCTAGTGAGTAGTAGGATAGAAGAGGGCCCTGAGACAGTAGGTCTTGCCTGTTGTGGAGAGATCAGATGTAATTTCCTAGTAGTCTGAGTATGTCTGTATCTGCTTTTTTTCTGGGCCAGTTCAGTGCAATGAGAATCAATGGCTTCTCTATTATATGGAGGGAAGGCAAAGATTTGCATGAACTGAGACCATGTAATTATCAGGGCACCTAATGCACAATCACTTATTTTTGACATAACAGGTGGAAGATGGTTGGGTGAAGGACCCATATCCCTTGATCCAGGTGGGGGTGGCTGAGGTAATCGACCTTCCAGTTGTCTACTTCTGGGATGTGGACCACAGAGATCACTGAACAGTGAGTCTTCATCCATGAGAGGTTCTGGCTTTCTTCAAAGCTGCAAGATTCCTCTTTCCTCTTTGGTGACTGATGTAGTACTAGTTTCACTTTAGATTATGTATGATTACCACTTATAAGTGTATATTCACTTTGTATTGTTATTTAATTTAGGTAGCGCTGCATCATTTTATTTTGGTTGTTTTTGCTGCCGTAAGGTATATGATTAGATGGTAGCAGCTTCCTCCGATTAGGGTTTTTTTTTCACTATCGATTATCACTATTGAGTTAGGAGCGCAGGAGGTTCACATCATTACTTACAAAGTATGAACCAGAATACAGGGAAAGCGTGTCTGAAAAGAAAACACAGCAACCTAGATGCAGACCATCGTGTAGCAAAGTCTATGTGGCGAAATGTAGGGAGGAAGCACCTGAGTACTATATAAGGGCTACAGGCAAAAGCCACGGTAAAGTGTGCAACCAGTGGTGTGATGTAACACGTGGTCATCCACCTGAGTGACTGAGCTGGAGCACCAAGTCTGAAAAGCTTACACTATAAAATGAATACATTTCAAATATAGTCCTGGTTTTTACAGTAATGGTCAGAGATACAGGGTGACCCTTATCTTGCCTTGTCTATGTCGCTGGCCCCTATGTAGGGTACAGGCTTTGCCCATCACATTGGCATACCCCAAAAAGGGATCTTCAGGCTCTGGGTTCCATAGGGATTGACCATGGCCCTGAACCTCTATAGCACTCTGCAGCTGACTATGTAGTGCATAGAGTGCCAAGCTGAGCGTCCATGCAAAATTACAGGCTGCCCCCACAGCATGTGGTCCAGGTATCACACTAGCAAAAAAGATGAAAACTCACAGAGTGGGAAATGGTTATAGGGAAGGCTCCCAGGGGAGTCCTCAAAATCTTTGCCAGTGTCCACTCACCTAAAGGTACAAGCCTATAACCTAGGATGTATGAATAATAGGCCTGTATTTTGTACTGTATGATTAAGACAAAATATTGTATACTTGACAATAGCAAATAAAATGCAGGTTGCAGGCATCTGAAGGCACTCGGACATGAAGGATCACAGACCAATATGTTATATTTATAGATCATCACATAAACACACATTATTGTATGTTCTGAGTTTCCATGTTTATGTCAACACAGGCAGATGTGTGTTCAGATATATCCATTGCCAGCTTGTATTTGGGGAAGCAAATAATTAAAAATCCAACACAGCCAGATTCTAATTTCCCCCAAATTAGTTGCTCCAGTCCTGTCTTTGTATATCTTAACACCTTCCCACCCGGCCAATAGCAGATTGACGGCCGGGCAGGGCGCTCCTGCTTCTGAGTGGACGTCATATGACGTCCTGTCAGAAGGTGCCACTCACGCAGCTACATGGCCGTGCAGCGACATGATCCATCATTGGCTGTGTCCACGGGACACAGCCGGTGACAGATCACTACACCGGCCCGCTACCAGTGTCATGTGACCGCTGTGACCAATCACAGCAGAACACATGGCGATTGTGTACAATGAATGGCTTCTTTTCATGCCATCCATTGTATACAATTGTGTTGTTAGCTGTGATTGGTCAGAGAGGCCAATCACAGCCCATCTGTATCATGTGATGAGCTTTGCCCAGCTCACAACAAAAGACTGAATGAATCAATGTTAGCTGTGATTGGTCAAAGTGGCCAATCACAGCCCATCTGTATCATGTGATGAGCTTTGCCCAGTTCACAACAAAAGACTGAATGAATCAATTTCATTCACTAACAATGGTTGCAAATATCAATGAAATACATTGGTATAAACAATCATAACATGTGAAAAAAAAATACTGATCACTTTCCCATAGTAGTTCAGTGTTACTATGGTAACAGTGTATTGCTCTGGTCATAGTGTGTTGAAAAAAGAATTGGAAAAAAAAATTTTTTATAAAAAAAGAAAAAAAATACAAATTAAATTATTATTTATTTATTTATTTTACATACTGTCACCAGTCAGTGTCCCTGATCACTGCCACACCAGCTATATGATAATGCTGTACTGCACTGGTGACCATATAAAAAAAAAAAAGTGATTTTATATTTCATTTTATGTTTCAAAAAAATTGTAACAAAAAATTATAACTTCAAAAAACTCACCATGCCTCTTTCTAAATACCCTGTACTGTCTACTTTCCAAAAATGGGTCATTTGGGGGTAATTGTACTATCCTGGCTTTTCAGGCCTCAAGAAATAAGATTGGTCGTCAGTACATCAGGATTGATCGATTGTCAGGTATACAGTATATGCCATGGTTTGTGGACTCTATAACTTTCCTACAGACTATATAATATACACTAATTTGGGATATTTTCACCAAAGAAATGTAGCAAAATACATTTTGACCTAAATTTAGGAAGAAATGTTATTTATTTGCAAAAATTTATAACAGAAACAAAGAAAAATGTGGTTTTTTTTAAACGTTTCTGCTCTGATTAGCAAAAAATAAACTCAGTGGTGATTTAATACCACCAAAAGAAAGCTCAATTTGTGTGAAAAAAAGATAACATTTTTTATATGGGAACAGTGTTGCATGACCGCGCTATTGTCAAAGTGAGACAATACTGAAAGCTGAAAATTGGCCCTGGGCAGGAAGGGGGTAAAAGTGACCGGTATTGAAGTGGTTAAATAGCATCTGATTTTCATCATTTTATGTGGATGTGTAATTAGATATCTACTTTGTAATCTTTTTAGATAATAGCTTTATCAAGGGAAAGAGGCACAACATAAAAATGATCTTCAAACTTCCATGTATACATTGCTCTTTCTGCTTCCATAAGTTGCAATGAGTATAAATGTGCATTTATACAATCATTAACCACACAGGTGATACAATAGCTTATTTTCCATTCACCCAAGTTATAGTACCCATCAATTATATTTGCTGACTGTACAATTTCCTGTTATTACCTTGTTTATTTGTTCTACCTCCTGTTTCAGTTGATTAATTTTAGCTGTCATGTCTGAACTTTCACACATAACTTTAGAATTATGTGCAAGCATATCATTAGTGTCTTTCTTCAATTTTGCTCTAAAGTGCAAGTTAAGGCATAGTAAATTAATGAATATTGTTTTAATATAGTAAAAAAAATAAATAAATTTATATTTATACATATACATACAGTATCTCACAGAAGTGAGTGTGCCCCTCACATTTTTGTAAATATATATTAATATATCTTTTCATGTGACAACACTGAAGAAATAACACTTTGCTACAATGTAAAGTAGTGAGTGTACAGCTTGTATAACAGTGTAAATTTGCTGTCCCCTCATAATAACTCAACACACAGCCAATAATGTCTAAACCACTGGCAACAAAAGTGAGTACACCCCTAAGTGACAATGTCCAAATTGGGCCCAATTAGCCATTTTCTCTCCCCGGTGTCATGTGAATCGTTAGTGTTACAAGGTCTCAGATGTGACTGGGGAGCAGGTGTGTTAAATTTGGTGTTATCGCTCTCACTCTCTCATACTGGTCACTGGAAGTGCAACATGGCACCTCATGGCAAAGAACTCTCTGAGGATCTGAAAAAAAAGAAATGTTGCTCTACATAAAGATGGCGCAGGCTATAAGAAGATTACCTATTTGGTTCAGATGGCGGCAACCAGGTGAGGAGTACAAATACAAGTGTCTTGCCTACAGTCAAGCATGGTGGTGGGAGTGTCATGGTCTGGGGCTGCATGAGTGCTGCCAGCACTGGGGAGCTACAGTTCATATAGGGAACCATGAATGCCAACATGTACTATGACATACTGAAGCAGAGCATGATCCCCTCCCTTCGGAGACTGGGCCGGAGGGCAGTATTCAGACATGATAATGACCCCAAACACACCTCCAAGGCAACCACTGCCTTGCTAAAGAAGCTGAGGGTAAAGGTGATGGACTGGCCAAGCATGTCTGCAGACCTAAACCCTATTGAGCATCTGTGGAACATCCTCAAACAGAAGGTGGAGGAGGGCAAGGTCTTTAACATCCACCAGCTCTGTGATGTCGTCATGGAGGAGTGGAAGAGGACTCCAGTGGCAACCTGTGAAGCTCTGGTGAACTCCATGCCCAAGAGGGTTAAGGCAGTGCTGGAAAAGAATGGTGGCCACACAAAATGTTGACACTTTGGGTCCAATTTAGACATTTTCAGTTAGGGGTGTACTGACTTTTGTTGCCAGCGGTTTAGACATTAATGGCTGTGTGTTGAGTTATTTTGAGTGGACAGCAAATTTACACTGTTATGCAAACTGTACACTCACTACTTTAGATTGTAGCAAAGTGTCATTTCTTCAGTGTTGTCACATGCAAAGATGTAATAAAATATTTACAAATATGTGAAGGGTGTACTCACTTCCGTGAGATACTGTATATATATATATATATATATATATATATATATATATATATATATATATTTGGGTCCATATATATTTGGACGCAGGCACAATTTTAGATTTGTTTAGGTATTTACCAAAACATATTCAAGCTATGGTTATATAATGGATATGGGCTGAAAGTGCACACTCTCAGGTTTAATTTGAGAGGATGTACATCCAAATTGGAGGAAGGGTTTAGGAATTACAGCTGTTCAGAGTAGCCATCCCCCTTTTCAAGGGACCAAAAGTAATTGGACAATTGAATCAAAAGCTGTTTCATGGCCAGGTGTGGGCTACTCTTTCGTTATTCCTTCATCAATTAAGCAGGTAAAAGGTCTGGAGTTGATTCTAAGTGTGGTTGTACACCTAAACAGATTTGAAAAGTTGGGTGAAGATGTGGAGGTGGCAAGCTCAGGGGTGGCAGCCCTGGATGTCACTGTTATCCTTAACAGCCGGGAGAGCAGACCATATGGGAGGGGTGGTGAGGATAGTGCAGGAAAGCCTAGACAGCTACTGGAAGTAGGGGATTCTATAATCAGAAGGACTGATGTGTCACCAGGATGGCCTCAACCGAATGGTTTTCTGTCTCCCTGGAGGTGGACCGGGTTGATAAATTACTGGGAGGGGCTGGGCATGACCCAGCTGTCTTGGTTCATGTTGGAATCAATGACAGAATACATGGAAGGTGGAGGCTCCTTCAGAATCAATTGAAAGAACTAGGCTGCAAGTTGAAGGGAAGGCACTCCAAGGTGATATTTAGAGATGAGCGAATCGAAGCAGGCGAAGTGGAATTCGTTTCGAATATTAGGAAAATTTCGATTCGCGTCGAATCCGAAAATAAGCAGACTTCGGATGCGCGAATCGAAATGTTTCCTAAAATGGCGGCGACATGTGCGGCGACGGAGCGGGGATGTCTGGGAAGGCGCGCAGACAAGGCGCGCTGACCCATAATGCATTCATTCATGACATGTGATCGCATTAGCCAATCAGCAGCCAGCCAGCCAGCACAGTGTAATGGTCGAGCTATAAATAGCGGCCATTTTAGAATTCTCCATTTGCCTCCAGTCATTCAACAGAGGCAGACCTGGCTGTATGCAGGGAGAGAGTTAGGGACACAGAAACGTTACTTAGGGACAGAGAAACGTTAGTTAGGGCCACAGAATCGTTACTTAGGGCCACAGAAACGTTTACTTAGGGCCACAGAATCGTTAGTTAGGGCCACAGAAACGTTACTTAGGGACACAGAATTGTTACTCAGGGACAGACAGAATTGTTACTGAGGGATACAGAATTGTTACTGAGGGCCACAGAATCGTTACTTAGGGCCACAGAAACGTTACTTAGGGCCACAGAATTGTTACTTAGGGACAGACACAGAATTGTTACTGAGGGACACAGATTTGTTACTGAGGGCCACAGAATCGTTACTTAGGGCCACAGAATTGTTACTTAGGGACAGACACAGAATTGTTACTGAGGGACACAGATTTGTTACTGAGGGCCACAGAATCGTTACTTAGGGCCACAGAAACGTTACTTAGGGCCACAGAATTGTTACTTAGGGACAGACACAGAATTGTTACTGAGGGCCACAGAATCGTTACTTAGGGCCACAGAATTGTTACTTAGGGACAGACACAGAATTGTTAGTGAGGGACACAGATTTGTTACTGAGGGCCACAGAATCGTTACTTAGGGCCACAGAAACGTTACTTAGGGCCACAGAATTGTTACTTAGGGACAGACACAGAATTGTTACTGAGGGACACAGAATTGTTACTGAGGGCCACAGAACCGTTACTTAGGGCCACAGAAACGTTACTTAGGGCCACAGAATTGTTACTTAGGGACAGACACAGAATTGTTACTGAGGGACACAGATTTGTTACTGAGGGCCACAGAATCGTTACTTAGGGCCACAGAATTGTTACTTAGGGACAGACACAGAATTGTTATTGAGGGACACAGAATTGTTACTGAGGGCCACAGAACCGTTACTTAGGGCCACAGAAACGTTACTTAGGGCCACAGAATTGTTACTCAGGGACAGACACAGAATTGTTATTGAGGGACACAGAACCGTTACTTAGGGCCACAGAACCGTTACTTAGGGCCACAGAAACGTTACTTAGGGCCACAGAATTGTTACTCAGGGACAGACACAGAATTCTTACTCAGGGACAGACACAGAATTGTTACTCAGGGACACAGAATTGTTACTGAGGGACACAGAATTGTTACTGAGGGACACAGAATTGTTACTCAGGGACAGACACAGAATTGTTACTCAGGGACAGACACAGAATTGTTACTGAGGGACACAGAACTGTTACTTAGGGCCACAGAAACCTTACTCAGGGACACAGAATTGTTACTCAGGGACAGACACAGAATTGTTACTCAGGGACAGACACAGAATTGTTACTGAGGGACACAGAATTGTTACTGAGGGACACAGAATTGTTACTGAGGGACACAGAATTGTTACTGAGGGCCACAGAATCGTTACTTAGGGCCACAGAAACGTTACTTAGGGCCACAGAAACGTTACTTAGGGCAACAGAAACGTTACTTAGGGCAACAGAAACGTTACTTAGGGACACAGAATTGTTACTCAGGGACAGACACAGAATTGTTACTCAGGGACAGACACAGAATTGTTACTCAGGGACACAGAATTGTTACTCAGGGACACAGAATTGTTACTGAGGGACACAGAATTGTTACTCAGGGACACAGAATTGTTACTCAGGGACACAGAATTGTTACTCAGGGACAGACACAGAATTGTTACGGAGGGACACAGAATTGTTACTGAGGGACACAGAACTGTTACTTAGGGCCACAGAAACATTACTCAGGGACACAGAATTGTTAATCAGGGACAGACACAGAATTCTTACTCAGGGACAGACACAGAATTGTTACTGAGGGACACAGAATTGTTACTGAGGGACACAGAATTGTTACTGAGGGCCACAGAATCGTTACTTAGGGCCACGGAAACGTTACTTAGGGCCACAGAAACGTTACTTAGGGACACAGAATTGTTACTCAGTGACAAACACAGAATTGTTACTCCGGGACAGACACAGAATTGTTACTCAGGGACACAGAATTGTTACTCAGGAACACAGAATTGTTACTGAGGGACACAGAATTGTTACTGAGGGACACAGAATTGTTACTGAGGGACACAGAATTGTTACTCAGGGACACAGAATTGTTACTCAGGGACAGACACAGAATTGTTACTCAGGGACAGACACAGAATTGTTACTGAGGGACACAGAATTGTTACTGAGGGACACAGAATTGTTACTGAGGGCCACAGAACTGTTACTTAGGGCCACAGAAACGTTACTCAGGGACACAGAATTGTTACTCAGGGACACAGAATTGTTACTCAGGGACACAGAATTGTTACTCAGGGACAGACACAGAATTGTTACGGAGGGACACAGAATTGTTACTGAGGGACACAGAACTGTTACTTAGGGCCACAGAAACATTACTCAGGGACACAGAATTGTTAATCAGGGACAGACACAGAATTCTTACTCAGGGACAGACACAGAATTGTTACTGAGGGACACAGAATTGTTACTGAGGGACACAGAATTGTTACTGAGGGCCACAGAATCGTTACTTAGGGCCACGGAAACGTTACTTAGGGCCACAGAAACGTTACTTAGGGACACAGAATTGTTACTCAGTGACAAACACAGAATTGTTACTCCGGGACAGACACAGAATTGTTACTCAGGGACACAGAATTGTTACTCAGGAACACAGAATTGTTACTGAGGGACACAGAATTGTTACTGAGGGACACAGAATTGTTACTGAGGGACACAGAATTGTTACTCAGGGACACAGAATTGTTACTCAGGGACAGACACAGAATTGTTACTCAGGGACAGACACAGAATTGTTACTGAGGGACACAGAATTGTTACTGAGGGACACAGAATTGTTACTGAGGGCCACAGAACTGTTACTTAGGGCCACAGAAACGTTACTCAGGGACACAGAATTGTTACTCAGGGACAGACACAGAATTGTTACTCAGGGACACAGAATCGTTGAATTAAAGAGTATGTCAGACAACATGCAGAGGAGTGGCAGAGGAGGCAATGTTTTAGGAGCGAGCAGACGTGGCAGCAGAGGAAGGGGTCGAGGCAGCACTATTCGCAGCCAGAGGCCAGTGCTCCCGGTGTCATCCAGTAGAGTGAAGAAGAGCTAACAGAGGGCGGTCAGGAACGGGGGGAGACATCCGCCTCTTCAGCAGCCAGGCGAAGAAGTAGTGGCGAGGAGAGTGGCTCGGTAGCCGGTCTAGAGACAGGTCTGTCTCCTGACCCACACACAGCCGAGGGGGCTAGTAGTGAGGCGGAGACCCTAATTGATGATGATGAGGCTGATCGCACTTGGCAGCTTCGTCGTCATCAGGCTATTGCTTCCGCATCATCAGGAGAAGAGGGTGGCAGCTTGGCAGCGAGCAAAACAGTCAGTGGGTTGTCTCCATCGCCACACTCTGCCATGTGCCACTTTCAGGTCTCCTCACACACTGCTGGTGTGTTCCATTTTTTGTCATAGGGTGCTGGCAGATTACGGGCCTCCCATAGCTGCTGCCAGGCCCCTAATCTGCCATGGGCCCCTGTACCGCCTACTCATGCTGCTGCCAGGTCCACAGTGTCTTATGCCATGTGCCACTTTCAGGTCTCCTCACACTGCTGGTGTGTTCCATTTTTTGTCATAGGGTGCTGGCAGATTACGGGCCTCCCATAGCTGCTGCCAGGCCCCTAATCTGCCATGGGCCCCTATACCGCCTCCTCATGCTGCTGCGAAGTCCAGAGTCTCTCATGGGTCCCTGTACGGCCTCCCATTGCTGCTGTCTCCATCGCCACACTCTGCCATGTGCCACTTTCAGGTCTCCTCACACACTGCTGGTGTGTTCAATTTTTTTGACATAGGGTGCTGGCAGAATACGGGCCTCCCATAGCTTCTGCCAGGCCCCTAATCTGCCATGGGCCCCTATAGCGCCTCCTCATGCTGCTGCCAGGTCCAGAGTCTGTCATGGGTCCCTGTACGGCCTCCCATTGCTGCTGTCTCCATCGCCACACTCTGCCATGTGCCATTTTCAGGTCTCCTCACACACTGCTGGTGTGTTGAATTTTTTGACATAGGGTGCTGGCAGATTACGGGCCTCCCACAGCTGCTGCCAGGCCCCTAATCTGCCATGGGCCCCTATACCGCCTCCTCATGCTGCTGCCAAGTCCAGAGTCTGTCATGGGTCCCTGTACGGCCTCCCATTGCTGCTGTCTCCATCGCCACACTCTGCCATGTGCCACTTTCAGGTCTCCTCACACTGCTGGTGTGTTCCATTTTTTGTCATAGGGTGCTGGCAGATTACGGGCCTCCTATAGCTGCTGCCAGGCCCCTAATCTGCCATGGGCCCCTGTACCGCCTCCTCATGCTGCTGCCAGGTCCACAGTGTCTCATGGGTCCCTGTACGGCCTCCCATTGCTGCTGTCTCCATCGCCACACTCTGCCATGTGCCACTTTAAGGTCTCCTCACACACTGCTGGTGTGTTCAATTTTTTTGACATAGGGTGCTGGCAGAATACGGGCCTCCCATAGCTGCTGCCAGGCCCCTAATCTGCCATGGGCCCCTATAGCGCCTCCTCATGCTGCTGCCAGGTCCAAAGTCTCTCATGGGTCCCTGTACGGCCTCCCATTGCTGCTGTCTCCATCGCCACACTCTGCCATGTGCCACTTTCAGGTCTCCTCACACTGCTGGTGTGTTCCATTTTTTGTCATAGGGTGCTGGCAAATTACGGGCCTCCTATAGCTGCTGCCAGGCCCCTAATCTGCCATGGGCCCCTGTACCGCCTCCTCATGCTGCTGCCAGGTCCACAGTGTCTCATGGGTCCCTGAACGGCCTCCCATTGCTGCTGTCTCCATCGCCACACTCTGCCATGTGCCACTTTAAGGTCTCCTCACACACTGCTGGTGTGTTCAATTTTTTTGACATAGGGTGCTGGCAGAATACGGGCCTCCCATAGCTGCTGCCAGGCCCCTAATCTGCCATGGGTCCCTATAGCGCCTCCTCATGCTGCTGCCAGGTCCAGAGTGTCTCATGGGTCCCTGTACGGCCTCCCATTGCTGCTGTCTCCATCGCCACACTCTGCCATGTGCCACTTTCAGGTCTCCTCACACACTGCTGGTGTGTTCCATTTTTTGACATAGGGTGCTGGCAGATTACGGGCCTCCCATAGCTGCTGCCAGGCCCCTAATCTGCCATGGGCCCCTTTAGCGCCTCCTCATGCTGCTGCCAGGTCCATAGTGTCTCATGGGTCCCTGTACGGCCTCCCATTGCTGCTGTCTCCATCGCCACACTCTGCCATGTGCCACTTTCAGGTCTCCTCACACACTGCTGGTGTGTTCAATTTTTTTGACATAGGGTGCTGGCAGAATACGGGCCTCCCATAGCTGCTGCCAGGCCCCTAATCTGCCATGGGCCCCTATAGCGCCTCCTCATGCTGCTGCCAGGTCCAGAGTCTCTCATGGGTCCCTGTACGGCCTCCCATTGCTGCTGTCTCCATCGCCACACTCTGCCATGTGCCACTTTCAGGTCTCCTCACACTGCTGGTGTGTTCCATTTTTTGTCATAGGGTGCTGGCAGATTACGGGCCTCCTATAGCTGCTGCCAGGCCCCTAATCTGCCATGGGCCCCTGTATCGCCTCCTCATGCTGCTGCCAGGTCCACAGTGTCTCATGGGTCCCTGTACGGCCTCCCATTGCTGCTGTCTCCATCGCCACACTCTGCCATGTGCCACTTTCAGGTCTCCTCACACTGCTGGTGTGTTCCATTTTTTGTCATAGGGTGCTGGCAGATTACGGGCCTCCTATAGCTGCTGCCAGGCCCCTAATCTGCCATGGGCCCCTGTACCGCCTCCTCATGCTGCTGCCAGGTCCACAGTGTCTCATGGGTCCCTGTACGGCCTCCCATTGCTGCTGTCTCCATCGCCACACTCTGCCATGTGCCACTTTCAGGTCTCCTCACACACTGCTGGTGTGTTCAATTTTTTTGACATAGGGTGCTGGCAGAATACGGGCCTCCCATAGCTGCTGCCAGGCCCCTAATCTGCCATGGGCCCCTATAGCGCCTCCTCATGCTGCTGCCAGGTCCACAGTGTCTCATGGGTCCCTGTACGGCCTCCCATTGCTGCTGTCTCCATCGCCACACTCTGCCATGTGCCACTTTCAGGTCTCCTCACACACTGCTGGTGTGTTCCATTTTTTGTCATAGGGTGCTGGCAGATTACGGGCCTCCCATAGCTGCTGCCAGGCCCCTAATCTGCCATAGGCCCCTATAGCGCCTCCTCATGCTGCTGCCAGGTCCAGCGTGTCTCATGGGTCCCGGTACGGCCTCCCTTTGCTGCTGTCTCCATCGCCACACTCTGCCATGTGCCACTTTCAGGTCTCCTCACACACTGCTGGTGTGTTCAATTTTTTTGACATAGGGTGCTGGCAGATTACGGGCCTCCCATAGCTGCTGCCAGGCCCCTAATCTGCCATGGGCCCCTATAGTGCCTCCTCATGCTGCTGCCAGGTCCAGGCGAACGTAGTCACACAGGGGAGGAACTTCTCAGTGTAATGAACAGAGAAATCGACAGATGGCTGTCTCCGCGCAAACTGAAAATCGGAACCATGTTGACCAACAACGGAAAGAACATGGTGTCTGCTCTGCGTCAAGGAAGGTTGTGCCATGCGCCATGCATGGCTCACGTGTTCAATCTGGTTGTCAAGCGGTTCCTAAAATCCACCATCCCACTGCAAGACATCCTTAAAATGTCACGTAAACCTTGCATGCATTTCAGCCATTCCTACACCGCAAAGCACACCCTCCTTGAGCTGCAGCGGCAGAACGGAATTCCACAGCATCGCCTGATCTGCGACGTTGCAACAAGGTGGAATTCAACCCTACACATGGTAGACCGCCTTAACGAACAGCAAAAGGCCATCACCGATTTCATGATGTTACAAGCGGATAAAGGTACTCCCCTGTGTAACCTCGATGTCAGCCACTGGCAGCTCATGCGTGACACCTGCCGCTTGCTCAGGCCCTTTGAGGAGGCCACGCTATTCGTGAGTCGGCAGGACTATGGGATGAATGACTTCATTCCTCTGTTGCACGTCCTGGAACAAATGCTGTTAACAATGGCTGGTCAGGGTGCGGTAGACGTGGCGCACAGATCTCAACGCCACATGACCCCTGTGGGGGCAGGACAGGAAGAAGAGGAGGAGGTAGAGGAGGACATTTGTGCTCAGGAATTATTGAGTGAAATGGGTGGTTTTTCAACTCAGCGGACAGGAGTGGAGGAGCAGGAGCATCTGGTAGAGGAGGAGGAGACAGAGGACCCAGACGCACCGTGGCAGTATGCTATGGAGATGGAGTCAGGGAGTCCCTCGCATTCCTTGGCACAAATGGCCCATAGCATGCTCGGTTGCTTGCGTAGCGACAGCCGAATAAGAACCATCAGACAGAGGGATGACTTTTGGCTGTCCACCTTGTTGGACCCTCGCTACCGTTCAAAAATGGTGGCCTTTTTCACACCTGCTGAGAGGGAGGCCAAAATAACGTACTATAAAAACCACCTATGTAGTCAGTTGGTCTCTGCCTTTGTACGCCAACGTCCATCCTCAGACACTGTGGGCCCTGTGCGCTCGCGTTCCGCTGCCATGGCAGCAAAGGAGGGGTGGGGTGGTAGGAGCAGTGGCAGCTCCACCAGCAGCGGCTGACTCAGTCTGCAGTCGATGATGAGTAGCTTTCTTCACCAGCGCAGTGAGGAAACTACTAACCAGCCGCAGCAGCAGCAGCATCAGGTGGACCTGGAGCAGGACCTCAAACAACAGGCTTGGGCCTACTTGGACAGCACCCTGCCAACCGAGGTAGACAATCCCCTTGACTACTGGGCAACGAAACTTGACCTTTGGCCCCAACTAGCTGAATTTGCCCTTGAAAGGCTGTCATGCACGGCCAGTAGCGTGGCATCGGAGCGCGTGTTTAGTGCGGCAGGAGGTATTGTAACTCCGCGGAGGACACGACTGTCCACCCAAAGTGTGGAGAGACTCACGTTTGTGAAAATGAATCAGGCGTGGATTAGTCTGGATTTCAAACCACCAGTTCCTGACACAACTGACTAAATCCGCCATGAATCATGCCCCTGCCATGTGCCACTTTCAGGTCTCCTCACACTGCTGGTGTGTTCCATTTTTTGTCATAGGGTGCTGGCAGATTACGGGCCTCCTATAGCTGCTGCCAGGCCCCTAATCTGCCATGGGCCCCTGTACCGCCTCCTCATGCTGCTGCCAGGTCCACAGTGTCTCATGCCGTGTGCCACTTTCAGGTCTCCTCACACTGCTGGTGTGTTGAATTTTTTGACATAGGGTGCTGGCAGATTACGGGCCTCCCATAGCTGCTGCCAGGCCCCTAATCTGCCATGGGCCCCTATACCGCCTCCTCATGCTGCTGCCAGGTCCAGAGTCTGTCATGGGTCCCTTTACGGCCTCCCATTGCTGCTGTCTCCATCGCCACACTCTGCCATGTGCCACTTTCAGGTCTCCTCACACTGCTGGTGTGTTGAATTTTTTGACATAGGGTGCTGGCAGGTTACGGGCCTCCCATAGCTGCTGCCAGGCCCCTAATCTGCCATGGGCCCCTATACCGCCTCCTCATGCTGCTGCCAAGTCCAGAGTCTGTCATGGGTCCCTGTACGGCCTCCCATTGCTGCTGTCTCCATCGCCACACTCTGCCATGTGCCACTTTCAGGTCTCCTCACACTGCTGGTGTGTTGAATTTTTTGACATAGGGTGCTGGCAGATTACGGGCCTCCCATAGCTGCTGCCAGGCCCGTAATCTGCCATGGGCCCCTATACCGCCTCCTCATGCTGCTGCCAGGTCCAGAGTCTATCATGGGTCCCTGTACGGCCTCCCATTGCTGCTGTCTCCATCGCCACACTCTGCCATGTGCCACTTTCAGGTCTCCTCACACTGCTGGTGTGTTGAATTTTTTGACATTGGGTGCTGGCAGATTACGGGCCTCCCATAGCTGCTGCCAGGCCCCTAATCTGCCATGGGCCCCTGTACCGCCTCCTCATGCTGCTGCCAGGTCCAAAGTGTCTCATGCCATGTGCCACTTTCAGGTCTCCTCACACTGCTGGTGTGTTGAATTTTTTGACATAGGGTGCTGGCAGATTACGGGCCTCCCATAGCTGCTGCCAGGCCCCTAATCTGCCATGGGCCCCTATACCGCCTCCTCATGCTGCTGCCAGGTCCAGAGTCTGTCATGGGTCCCTGTACGGCCTCCCATTGCTGCTGTCTCCATCGCCACACTCTGCCATGTGCCACTTTCAGGTCTCCTCACACTGCTGGTGTGTTGAATTTTTTGACATAGGGTGCTGGCAGATTACGGGCCTCCCATAGCTGCTGCCAGGCCCCTAATCTGCCATGGGCCCCTATACCGCCTCCTCATGCTGCTGCCAGGTCCAGAGTCTCTCATGGGTCCCTGTACGGCCTCCCATTGCTGCTGTCTCCATCGCCACACTCTGCCATGTGCCACTTTCAGGTCTCCTCACACACTGCTGGTGTGTTCAATTTTTTGACATAGGGTGCTGGCAGATTACGGGCCTCCCATAGCTGCTGCCAGGCCCCTAATCTGCCATGGGCCCCTGTACCGCCTCCTCATGCTGCTGCCAGGTCCACAGTGTCTCATGCCATGTGCCACTTTCAGGTCTCCTCACACTGCTGGTGTGTTGAATTTTTTGACATAGGGTGCTGGCAGATTACGGGCCTCCCATAGCTGCTGCCAGGCCCCTAATCTGCCATGGGCCCCTATACCGCCTCCTCATGCTGCTGCCAGGTCCAGAGTCTGTCATGGGTCCCTGTATGGCCTCCCATTGCTGCTGTCTCCATCGCCACACTCTGCCATGTGCCACTTTCAGGTCTCCTCACACTGCTGGTGTGTTGAATTTTTTGACATAGGGTGCTGGCAGATTACGGGCCTCCCATAGCTGCTGCCAGGCCCCTAATCTGCCATGGGCCCCTATACCGCCTCCTCATGCTGCTGCGAGGTCCAGAGTCTGTCATGGGTCCCTGTACTGCCTCCCATTGCTGCTGTCTCCATCGCCACACTCTGCCATGTGCCACTTTCAGGTCTCCTCACACACTGCTGGTGTGTTGAATTTTTTGACATAGGGTGCTGGTAGATTACGGGCCTCCCATTGCTGCTGCCAGGCCCGTAATCTGCCATGGGCCCCCGTACCGACTCCTCATGCTGTGACGTTGCAACAAGGTGGAATTCAACCCTACATATGTTAGACCGCCTTTACGAACAGCAAAAGGCCATCACAGATTTCCTGATGTTAAAAGCGGATAAAGGTACTCCCTGTGTAACTTAGATGTCAGCCATTGGCAGCTCATGCGTGACACCTGCGCTTGCTCAGGCCCTTTGAGGAGGCCACGCTATTCGTGAGTCGGCAGGACTATGGGATGAACGACGTCATTCCTCTGTTGCACGTCCTGGAACAAATGCTGTTAACAATGGCTGGTCAGGGTGCGGTAGACGTGGCGCACAGATCTCAACGCCACATGACCCCTGTGGTGGCAGGACAGGAAGAAGAGGAGGAGGTAGAGGAGGACATTGGTGCTCAGGAATTATTGAGTGAAATGGGTGGTTTTTCCACTCAGCAGACAGGAGTGGAGGAGCAGGAGCATCTGGTAGAGGAGGAGGAAGAGGAGACAGAGGACCCAGACGCACCGTGGCAGTATGCTGTGGAGATGGAGGCAGGGAGTCCCTCGCATTCCTTGGCACAAATGGCCCATAGCATGCTCGCTTGCGTACCGACAGCCGAATAATAACCATCAGACAGAGGGATGACTTTTGGCTGTCCACCTTGTTGGACCCTCGCTACCGTTCAAAAATGGTGGCCTTTTTCACACCTGCTGAGAGGGAGGCCAAAATAACCTACTATAAAAACCACCTATGTAGTCAGCTGGTCTCTGCCTGTCTGCGCCAACGTCCATCCTCAGACACTGTGGGCCCTGTGCGCTCGCGTTCCGCTGCCATGGCAGCAGGGGAGGGGTGGGGTGGTAGGAGCAGTGGCAGCTCCACCAGCAGCAGCTGCCTCAGTCTGCAGTCGATGATGAGTAGCTTTCTTCACCAGCGCAGTGAGGAAACTACTAACCAGCCGCAGCAGCAGCAGCAGCAGCATCAGGTGGACCTGGAGCAGGACCTCAAACAACAGGCTTAGGCCTACTTGGACAGCACCCTGCCAACCGAGGTAGACAATCCCCTTGACTTCTGGGCAACGAAACTTGACCTTTGGCCCCAACTAGCTGAATTTGCCCTTGAAAGGCTGTCATGCCCGGCCAGTAGCGTGGCATCGGAGCGCGTGTTTAGTGCGGCAGGAGGTATTGCAACTCCGCGGAGGACACGACTGTCCACCCAAAGTGTGGAGAGACTCACGTTTGTGAAAATGAATCAGGCGTGGATTAGTCTGGATTTCAAACCACCAGTTCCTGACACAACTGACTAAATCCGCCATGAATCATGCCCCTGCCATGTGCCACTTTCAGGTCTCCTCACACTGCTGGTGTGTTCCATTTTTTGTCATAGGGTGCTGGCAGATTACGGGCCTCCCATAGCTGCTGCCAGGCCCCTAATCTGCCATGGGCCCCTGTACCGCCTCCTCATGCTGCTGCCAGGTCCACAGTGTCTCATGCCATGTGCCACTTTCAGGTCTCCTCACACTGCTGGTGTGTTGAATTTTTTGACATAGGGTGCTGGCAGATTACGGGCCTCCCATAGCTGCTGCCAGGCCCCTAATCTGCCATGGGCCCCTATACCGCCTCCTCATGCTGCTGCCAGGTCCAGAGTCTGTCATGGGTCCCTGTATGGCCTCCCATTGCTGCTGTCTCCATCGCCACACTCTGCCATGTGCCACTTTCAGGTCTCCTCACACTGCTGGTGTGTTGAATTTTTTGACATAGGGTGCTGGCAGATTACGGGCCTCCCATAGCTGCTGCCAGGCCCCTAATCTGCCATGGGCCCCTATACCGCCTCCTCATGCTGCTGCCAGGTCCAGAGTCTCTCATGGGTCCCTGTACGGCCTCCCATTGCTGCTGTCTCCATCGCCACACTCTGCCATGTGCCACTTTCAGGTCTCCTCACACACTGCTGGTGTGTTCAATTTTTTGACATAGGGTGCTGGCAGATTACGGGCCTCCCATAGCTGCTGCCAGGCCCCTAATCTGCCATGGGCCCCTATAGCGCCTCCTCATGCTGCTGCGAGGTCCAGAGTCTGTCATGGGTCCCTGTACTGCCTCCCATTGCTGCTGTCTCCATCGCCACACTCTGCCATGTGCCACTTTCAGGTCTCCTCACACACTGCTGGTGTGTTGAATTTTTTGACATAGGGTGCTGGCAGATTACGGGCCTCCCATTGCTGCTGCCAGGCCCGTAATCTGCCATGGGCCCCCGTACCGACTCCTCATGCTGTGACGTTGCAACAAGGTGGAATTCAACCCTACATATGTTAGACCGCCTTTACGAACAGCAAAAGGCCATCACAGATTTCCTGATGTTAAAAGCGGATAAAGGTACTCCCTGTGTAACTTAGATGTCAGCCATTGGCAGCTCATGCGTGACACCTGCGCTTGCTCAGGCCCTTTGAGGAGGCCACGCTATTCGTGAGTCGGCAGGACTATGGGATGAACGACGTCATTCCTCTGTTGCACGTCCTGGAACAAATGCTGTTAACAATGGCTGGTCAGGGTGCGGTAGACGTGGCGCACAGATCTCAACGCCACATGACCCCTGTGGTGGCAGGACAGGAAGAAGAGGAGGAGGTAGAGGAGGACATTGGTGCTCAGGAATTATTGAGTGAAATGGGTGGTTTTTCCACTCAGCAGACAGGAGTGGAGGAGCAGGAGCATCTGGTAGAGGAGGAGGAAGAGGAGACAGAGGACCCAGACGCACCATGGCAGTATGCTGTGGAGATGGAGGCAGGGAGTCCCTCGCATTCCTTGGCACAAATGGCCCATAGCATGCTCGCTTGCTTGCGTACCGACAGCCGAATAATAACCATCAGACAGAGGGATGACTTTTGGCTGTCCACCTTGTTGGACCCTCGCTACCGTTCAAAAATGGTGGCCTTTTTCACATCTGCTGAGAGGGAGGCCAAAATAACCTACTATAAAAACCACCTATGTAGTCAGCTGGTCTCTGCCTGTCTGCGCCAACGTCCATCCTCAGACACTGTGGGCCCTGTGCGCTCGCGTTCCGCTGCCATGGCAGCAGGGGAGGGGTGGGGTGGTAGGAGCAGTGGCAGCTCCACCAGCAGCAGCTGCCTCAGTCTGCAGTCGATGATGAGTAGCTTTCTTCACCAGCGCAGTGAGGAAACTACTAACCAGCCGCAGCAGCAGCAGCAGCAGCATCAGGTGGACCTGGAGCAGGACCTCAAACAACAGGCTTAGGCCTACTTGGACAGCACCCTGCCAACCGAGGTAGACAATCCCCTTGACTTCTGGGCAATGAAACTTGACCTTTGGCCCCAACTAGCTGAATTTGCCCTTGAAAGGCTGTCATGCCCGGCCAGTAGCGTGGCATCGGAGCGCGTGTTTAGTGCGGCAGGAGGTATTGCAACTCCGCGGAGGACACGACTGTCCACCCAAAGTGTGGAGAGACTCACGTTTGTGAAAATGAATCAGGCGTGGATTAGTCTGGATTTCAAACCACCAGTTCCTGACACAACTGACTAAATCCGCCATGAATCATGCCCCTGCCATGTGCCACTTTCAGGTCTCCTCACACTGCTGGTGTGTTCCATTTTTTGTCATAGGGTGCTGGCAGATTACGGGCCTCCCATAGCTGCTGCCAGGCCCCTAATCTGCCATGGGCCCCTATACCGCCTCCTCATGCTGCTGCCAAGTCCAGAGTCTGTCATGGGTCCCTGTATGGCCTCCCATTGCTGCTGTCTCCATCGCCACACTCTGCCATGTGCCACTTTCAGGTCTCCTCACACTGCTGGTGGGTTCCATTTTTTGTCATAGGGTGCTGGCAGATTACGGGCCTCCCATAGCTGCTGCCAGGCCCCTAATCTGCCATGGGCCCCTATACCGCCTCCTCCTGCTGCTGCCAGGTCCAGAGTGTGTCATGGGTCCCTGTACGGCCTCCCATTGTTGCTGTCTCCATCGCCACACTCTGCCATGTGCCACTTTCAGGTCTCCTCACACTGCTGGTGGGTTCCATTTTTTGTCATAGGGTGCTGGCAGATTACGGGCCTCCCATAGCTGCTGCCAGGCCCCTAATCTGCCATGGGCCCCCGTACCGACTCCTCATGCTGCTGCCAGGCCCGTAATCTGTCATGGGCCCCTGTTGTCGCTTGTTGGCATATTCCGCTCGTTCAGATGCTCCTTCTCCTGCTACTCCTCTTCACGGATTCCGTCAGCAGTCTTTCTTGGAATCCGTTTCCAAGAGACAACAGTTTGCGAGCACGCACCCGACGGTGCAGAAGCTGAACGTCCTCCTGTCCAAGTTGCTGCTGCCAGGCTCGTAATCTGTCATGCGCCCCTGTACCGCCTCCTCATGCTGCTCCAGGTCCAGAGTGTGTCATGGGTCCCTGTACGGCCTCCCATTGCTGCTGCCAGGCCCGTAATCTGCCATGGGCCCCCGTACCAACTCCTCATGCTGCTGCCAGGCCCGTAATCTGTCATGGGCCCCTGTACCGCCTCCTCATGCTGCTGCCAGGTCCAGAGTGTGTCATGGGTCCCTGTACGGCCTCCCATTGCTGCTGTCTCCATCGCCACACTCTGCCATGTGCCACTTTCAGGTCTCCTCACACTGCTGGTGGTTTCCATTTTTGTCATAGGGTGCTGTATGGCCTCCCATTGCTGCTGCCTCCACCGCCACACTGTGGCTCCACACTCTGGTTTTGGCCCCGTGACTGCCCAAATGAGTGAAGTGTGTGGTGATTCTAAGATCGACGGCACTCATCTGCATGTCATACTGACTGTCAGTATTATTTCTCTTCCCCAGCAGACTCCAAGGGCATTTAAATTAAAGGTACAGTGTTCTGCACTAATATAAAGTCTCTCTGAAGCCTAGAAACCCACTTTTATAAGTTAAATTCGCAGCGAATATATTCGACTCGAATCGAAATTTTTCCACGAATTCGCCGAATCAGTCGAATCGAATTTTTGAATACTTCGCTCATCTCTAGTGATATTCTCTGACATATTACCTGTGCCATGCGCAACTCAGGAAAGACGGGGAGATAAGAGAACTCAATGCATGGCTGATGACCTTGTGTAAGAGGGAAGGATTTGGGTTTCTAGAGCACTGGGCTGACTTTTCATTGGGGTGTAACCTACAGTATATGCTAGAGATGGTTTGCGCCTAAATGGAAGGGGGTCTGCTGTGCTAGGGGAGAGGTTTATGGGAAGGCTGGAGGAGTATTTAAACTAGGATCGAGGGGGGAGGGAGAATTAGATTAAAGGGTAGACAGATCAGACAGGGGTCAGTGCTTATTTGGTGGGTGGAATGGGGAAAGATGGGGGGAAGGCTATGGCAGATAAGAAGGTTCCAAACAACCAGTGGAATTGGTACCATTTGTATGAAAATAAAAAATATGCAAAATACGTGTGAACAAGGTGTCAACTAATTAAAACATTTTTTCACCAATGGCAGAAGTCTGCCAAGCAAAATAGGTGAGTTTGAAGCTTTGATGCATGAAGAGAACTATGATTTAATTGGTATTGCTGAATCTTGGCTTCATTCTTCACAAGTCTGGGCCATTAATATTCCTGGCTATGTTCTCTTTCGGAGAGACAGGGTAAATAGGAAAAGTGGTGGTGTCTGTCTCTATGTGAGAAGTGATCTCAGAGCTAGTGTGAAAGAGGACCTAGGTGATGGAGAGTGTGATGAGGCTGAAGTATTATGGGTGGAAGTGCGCATGGGGGTGTGTACTACAAAGGTAATCATTGGAGTGTGTTATAGGCCTCCCAGTGTTAATGAGAAGGTGGAGATGCAGCTCCTTCCACAGATCGAAAGGGCTGCAAGAGCTGGGACAGTGATAATAATGGAAGATTTTAACTACCCAGAAATTGACTGGAGTAATGGTACTGCAGGAACAGTTAAAGGGCAAACATTTTTAAACCTACTACAGGACAATTTTATGGTACAGTTCATAGAAGCCCCAACTAGGAATGATGCTCTGCTTGACCTGGTAATCTCAAACCATGCAGAGTTTATTACAAATGTCCATATAAAAACATCTGGGAAGCAGTGACCATAACTTGATTTCATTTATTATTAACTATAAACAGCGAGCACATACAGGAAAAATAGAACTGCTAAATTTTAAGAGAGCTAATTTTCCAAGGCTGAGAGCTGATCTCCAAGACTTAGACCTGGAGGGAATATTGGCATCAATGAACACAACACAGAAATGGGAGTTCTTCAAAAAGACTGTATGTGAACACACTGCAAAATATATTCCCATGGGCAACTAGTGTAAAAGGCTAAAAATCAAACCTTTGTGGCTTACGGCCAAAGTTAAAAAAGCTATAGATAATAAGAAAAGTGCTTTTATTAAATATAAAAATGAAGGAACACTATCATCGTTTAAACATTACAAAGAATATAACAGAATATGTAAAAAGTAAATAAAGACTGCAAAAATTGAAACAAAAGACAGATTGCAAAAGATAATAGGACCAACCCCCAAAAGTTCTTCAAATATATTAATAGTAAAAAGGTCCGGTCCGAGCATGTAGGCCCTTTACAAAATAATCTAGAGTGGGTGACTGAGGACAAAGAGAAGGCACATTTTTTAAATACCTTCTTCAGTTCTGTGTATACAAAGGAGCATAGGGGAGCTCTTGTCCATATTGGGCATGGTATTGACACAGCTCCAGATGATCCACATTGGCTCACAATTGATATGATCCAAAAATATTTCGACGGAATAAAGGTGAATAAAGTACCTGGACTGGATGGCATACACCCACGGGTCCTTAAAGAATTGAGCTCTGTCATTTCAAAGTCATTGTTTTTAATTTTTAGGGACTCTTTAATGACTGGCATAGTACCACTGGATTGGCATAAGGCCAATGTGGTGCCAATATTTAAAAAGGGGGCAAAAGTTTAACTTCTATAGTCGGGAAGATACTGGAGAGTTTAATAAAAGACCACATAGATGAGTTCTTGCTGGAAAAAAATGTTTTAAGCAACAGACAGCATGGATTCGTGAAAGACAGAAGTTGTCAAATCTGATTTCTTTTTATGAGGAGGTGAACAAAACCTTGGACAGAGGGGTGGCGGTGGACGTGGTATACTTGGATTTCAAAAAAGCGTTTGACAGAGTTCCCCACACACGGCTAATGTGTAAGGTAAAGTCTATGGGCTTGGAAAAATCCATATGTAAATGGATAGAAAACTGGCTAAAAGATCGTATTCAGAGAGTAATGGTTAATGATTCATACTCTGAATGGTCTAGGGTTGTCAGCGGTGTAAGCCAAGGTTCAGTGTTGGGACCCTTACTTTTTAATATATTTATAAACGATATAGGTTCTGGGATTACAAATCCCATTTCAGCCTTTGCAGATAACACCAAGCTGTACAGTTGAATAACGTCCTTACAGGATGTCTTCAATTTACAAGCTGACCTCAATGCCCTGTTTAATTGGGCAACTATGTGGCAAATGAGGTTTAATGTTGATAAATGTAAGGTTATGCACTTGGGGGCTAAGAATATGCATGCATCATACATACTAGGGGGGGGTACAACTGGGGGAATCAATGAATTCTTTGAGAATAAACTGAATTTATTTTCTCTTGAGAAGAGGAGATTAAGGGGGGATATGATCAACATATATAAATACATCAGTGGTTCAAATAGTGAACTCGGTGTAGAGCTATTCACCCTGAGGTCATCACAGAGGACACTCTTTACGTCTGGAGGAAAATAAATTTAATCTCCAAACATGGAAAGGTTTCTTTCTTTCTCAGTGAGAGCTGTGAAAATGTGGAATAGACTCCCTCAAGAGCTGGGTCTGGCCAGCTCAGTGGATTGCTTCAAAAAAGGCCTGGATTCTTTCTTAGATACACAGAATATAACTGGATACTAACATTTATAGGTAAAGTTGATCCAGGGAATATCCGATTGCCTCTTGGGGGATCAGGAAGGAATTTTTTTCCCAGAAGGTGCAAATTGGATTGTGCTTTGCTGGGTTTTTTTGCCTTCCTCTGGATCAACTGTGGGTATAGGATTATAACTTTTTTTTTTTTCTAGGGTTGAACTGGATGGACTTTTGTCTTTTTTCAGCTGGACTAACTATGTAACTATGTAATGGTGGAGAAGGATCTAGGAGTTCTGGTAGATCACAAGCTTAATAATGGCATGCAATACCAAGCTGTGGTTTCTAAAGCGAGCAAAATACTCTCTTGTATTAAAAGAGGTATAGACTCCAGAGAGAGAGATATCATATTACCCCGGTACAAATCATTAGTAATACCTCATCTGGAATATGCAGTTCAGTTTTGGGCACCAATTCACAAAAAGAAGGCATAGATCATCTATGAGGAAAGATTAGAGGAACTGAATTTATTCTCTCTTGAGAAGAGGAGATTAAGGGGGAATATGATCAACATGTATATTTATACATTTATTTCAGGTACTTATATAGCGCTGTCAATTTACGCAGCACTTTACACATATATATACTGAACATTCACATCAGTCCCTAACCCTCAAGGGGTGTACAAGCTAAGGTCCCTAATTCACATTCATACATACACATATTAGGGACAATTTTTAGACAGGATCCAATTAACCTATCAGCATGTCTTTGGAGTGTGGGAGGAAACCAGAGCACCCAGAGGAAACCCATGCAAGCACAGGGAGAACATGCAAACTCCATGCAGGAGGCGCCATGGTCAGGAATTGAACCCATGACCCATTTACTGCAAGGCAGATGTGCTAACCACTAAGCCACTGTGCCTCCCCAGTGATTCATATAGTGAACTCGGTGTAGAGCTATTCCCCTTGAGGTCATCACAGAGGACAAGGGGGCACTCTTTACATCTGGAGGAAATGAAATTTAATCTCCAAACACGGACAGGTTTCTTCAAAGTGAGAGCTGTGAAAATGTGGAATAGACTCTCTCAAGAGTTGGTTCTGGCCAGCTCAGTGGATTGCTTTAAAAAAGGCCTGGATTCTTTCTTAGATACACAGAATATAACTGGATACTAACATTTATAGGTAAAGTCCAGGGAATCTCCGATTGCCTCTCGGGGGATCAGGAAGGAATATTTTTCCTGCAGGAGCAGATTGAATCATGCTTTGCTGGATTTTTTTGCCTTCCTCTGGGTCAACTGTGAGTATGGGATTGTGATTTTTTTTTATTTTGTTTAATGGTTGAACTGGATGGACTTTTGTCTTTTTTCAGCCAGACTAACTATGTAACTATAGTATTTGCATTTGGAATCTATTGCTGTGAACTTACATCATGCTTCAAAGGAGCTGTTCTTGCAAGTGAAACAAGCCATTGTAAGGCTTCAAAAACAAAACAAATCCATCAGCGAGATAGCAGCAATATTAGAAGTGGCCAAATAAACAGTTTGGTGCATTCTGAGGAAAGAAAAATACACTGGTGAGCTCAGCAACATAAAAAGGCATGGACGTCCATGGAAGACAACAGTGGTGGATGATCGCAGGGATCCTCTCTATGGTAAAGAAGAACCCATTCACAACATCCAGACAAGTGAAGGACACTCTCCAGGAGGTGGGCGTATCATTGTCAAATTCTACAATCAAGAGAAGACTTTACGAGAGCAAATACAGAGGGTTCACCACAAGGTGCAAACCATTCATAAGCCTGAAGAATAGAAAAGCCAGATTAGACTTTGTCAAAAAACATCTAAAAAAGCCAGACCAGTTCTGGAAAAGCATTCTTTGGACAGATAAAACTGAGATTAATCTGTACCAGAAAAAAGTGTGGAGAAGGCTTGGAACAGCTCATGATCCAAAGCACACAATGTCATCTGTAAAACATGGTGAAGGCAGTGTGATGGTATGGGCATGCATGGCTTCCAGTGGCACTGGGTCATTGGTGTTTATTGATGATGTGACAGAAGACAGAAGTAGCCGGATAAATTATGCAGTGTTTAGAGATATACTGTCAGCCCAGATTCAGCCAAATGAAGCAAATGGTGCTTCACAGTACAGATGGATGATGATCCAAAACACACTGCAAAAGCAACCCAGGAGCTTTTGAAGAAAAAGAAGTGGAATATTCTGCAATGGCCGAATCAATCACCTGATCTCAACCCAATTGAGCATGCATTTCACTTGCTGAATGCAAAACTAGAGTCAGAAAGACCCATACACAAAGAACAACTGAAGACAGCTGCAGTTAGAGCCTGGCAAAGCATCAGAAAAGAGGAAACCCAGTCTTTGGTAATGTCCATGGGTTCCAGACTTCAAGCAGTCATTGCCAGTAAAAGATTCTCAACAAAATATTAAAAATTAACATTTTATTTATGATTATATTCATTTGACCAATTACATTTGAGCCCCTGAAAATGGAGGGACTGTGTATAAAAATGGTTGCAGTTCCTAAAATTTGTACTTGATATTTTTGTTCAACCCCTTGAATTAAAGCTGAAAGTCTGCACTTCAAATTCATTTGGATTGTTTTGTTTTAATTTATTCTGGTGGCAAACAGAGCCAAAAGTATGAAAATTGTGCCTGTGTCCAAACATATAAGGACCTAACTGTGTGTGTGTGTGTGTATACAGTATATACACACACACACACACGTACATACATACACACACACACACATATACTCACACACACAGGCAGTGCGTTAAAGCCTATGGTTACTTTAGAAAAAAAATAAAGAATAAGTACAAGAGACATTACTTACCTTCAGTGATGTATGTCCCTTATGTTGCCGTGTCCTCATTTAGAAGGAAGCTTCCACCCCCCATCCTTGCCACTGTAATCTTCCACTGCGACAGGGGTTACTAGAACTAAAAAAGCTTTTAGAATGTCACCCATATCTTCCCATCCCATGAATGGAGAAGGGGAAAATGATTTACAAATCAGCCCCCTGCATTCATAGATCACGTTTCATTCAAAGAATCGGTAGAACCGTCTTCTATGAGAGGAGGAGCTGGACAGAAAAGGTGAGCATAGCTGGTTCTCTTGATGAGTGGCTATGAAAGCAAGTTTAGCTCTATTAACCCAGGAAGCACAGGAAGATTATGGTGGGGGCATCGGAGGAGGAAGAGTTCTGGACACAGCAGCACAAGGGACACATCTCACTGAAGGTAAGTAATATCTTTTGTGCTTATTCTTTATTTTCTTTATCCTTTTTAATACGTTAAGTAAACGTGTAAGTCTCTTTTACTGTAGCTGGGAGTAAAAATAAAGGAGTTAGACTTCATAAAGGAACCACAAACCCAGTAAGCATATATACATTTTAAACTGGCTATTATGTAATATTTATTACATTACTATTTCCCTTATTAGCAGTTTGTAACAAAGACCAGTTCGGATTGAAGTATATGAGTTTAAACCAGCCTTTGCAAAGAAGAAAGCCATGTCATTTTATACCATTAAACCTTCACCTCACAACTAACATTAGGGTTCCACACTTCCTAACTCTGGTAGATGCAGCCATACTAATTATTTCCAAAATGGAAATGGTGGCCTGTAATGGACTGTAAAACAAAGTTATTACTTCTCAAAACATGCTTCATATTTTGAAATAATCTTGTCCCCGAACCTAGTAAAGATGACATTTAAAGCCATATTAACCGCTTGCTGCTCTGTGCAGAACAGAATCATGTGTGTGTGTATATAATATATAATATATATATATATATTTCTGCTCGCTGCCTACCTGTGCTGTCATTGGCTCCTGTACATGTCAGCGATTCATGACTGGGACTCAGCAGAGCAACCGATAGGAGAGAGATCTGTGCTGTTTACATTCACATATCTCTCTCCTCTCAGTTGCTCCGCCGTTCGCTGGGTCTCAGCCATGAATCGCTGACCTGTACAGGAGCCAATGACAGCGCAGGTAGGCAGCAAGTGCTCCCTACCAGGGAATGAAATCAGAGGAAGATTTCTGGACACAGCAACGGAGGTTTGCCATTTTTTTAACCAGTACATCCCCTAGTAAAACACCACACAGTACGCAGTAAAGGCACTCCCTAACACACAGTTAACCCTTTGATTGCACCAGATGTTAACCCCTTCCTGCCCAGTGTCATTAGTTAGGTGACAGTGCTTTTTATTAGCAATGATCACTATATTAATGTCACTAGAGATGTCAGTGGCAGTTAGTCTCACCCAGTCTCAGTCGGTGTCAGAATGCCCGCCGTTTTTTAAAATTTCTTACAATATGTATCTTTTGTATCTATATAACATCTTTGCTAAAATGTCATGTTGGTCAGTGTTGCTATATGTTTATTGTAAAATGTTGACGTTGCTCCATTATTTATCTTCCATCCAGATTCCACAGGCGAGTTCTCCTTGTTTTTGCCACCAGGCGTACCCAGGCTGCAACATGGGTATTGGCACCCAGAGTTTGCAGCCTTTCTGCCTACTGTGGTGCATCTGGACATCGTGAGCCGTATTGTTCAGGTTCTTTTGTTTGCGCTTTACCGAGGCTTCTGTGTGCACCGCCGGCATACGTTATCACACCGACGACGCATTATGTCATCACGCTGTGTGGCGCTTGTGCGCTGGTGACTCAAAGGGCCTCCACTGTTTGACAGCTTAAGGCAATTGGTTGCCAAGTCCTTCTGAGTCCTCCCCCCGGTGATTGGATTGGTTTATTACTACTTAGCACACTCATATACTAAGGGCCTAAATCATTTAGCATTCTGCTGCTGTTGGAACTGGATGCAAGTAGGATCTCTGTTAAATTCAGGTACCTGAGACTCTATCTAATTGAGGATATTAAGTATAGATTTTGCAATTCAAGTTATGTATATCTTGACCCGACCATTATAAGATATATATATATTTATATATATATATATATATATACATTTCCTATACAGTTGTGTTCAAAATAATAGTAGTGTGTTGAAAAAAGTGAATAAAGCTCGAAATTCTTCTAATAGCTTTTATTTCCATACACACAAATGCATTGGGAACACTACACATTCTATTCCAAATCAAAACATGAAGAAAAATATATCAAATTTGTGTTGTTCCTCTAAAAAAATTGAAGAAAAGTGAATATTCGACTGTTCAAAAAAAAAGCAGTGTTTGTATTCTTCTTTACAAACTCAATATATAAACTATATAAAATGTTTGATGATTTTGCTTTCCTTTGAATCACTTAATATTTAGTTGTATAAGCACTGTTTCTGAGAACTGCTGTACATCTGTGTTGCATGGAGTCAACCAATTTCTGGCACCTGTTAACAGGTATTCCAGCCCAGGATGATTGGACTAAATTCCACAGTTCTTCTCTATTTCTTGGTTTTACCTCAGAAACTGCATTTTTGATATCACCCCACAAGTTTTCTATTGGATTAAGATCCGGGGATTGGGCTGGCCACTCCATAACGTCAATCTTGTTGATCTGTAACCAAGATGTTGCATGTTTACTGGTGTGTTTGGGGTCGTTGTCTTGTTGGAACACCCATTTCAAGGGCATTTTCTCTTCAGCATAAGGCAGCAGGACCTCTTGAAGTATTCTGACAGTATACTACGGCCCAACACCGTAGTATGAGAAACATCCCCATATCATGATGCTTGCGCAACCATGCTTCACTGTCTTCACAGTGTACTGTGGCTTGAATTCAGTGTTTGGGGGTTGTCTGACAAACTGTCTCCGGCCACTAGACCCAAAAAGAACAATCTTACTTTCATCAGTCCACAAAATGTTGCGCCATATCTCTTTAGGCCAGTCAATGTGCTCTTTGGCAAATTGTAACCTCTTTAGCACGTCTTTTTTTCAACAGTGGGACTTTGCGGGGGCTTCTTGCAGATAGCTTGGCTTCATATAGGCGTCTTCTAATTGTAACAGTACTCACAGGTAACTTTAGACCTTCTTTGATCTTCCTGGAGCTGATTGTTGGCTGAGTCCTTGCCATTTTGGCTATTCTTCTATCCATTCGAATGGTAGTTTTTCGCTTTCTTCCACGTCTTTCAGGTTTTGGTTGCCATTTTAAAGCATTTGCGATCATTTTAGCTGAGCAGCCTATCATTTTCTGCACTTCTTTATATGTTTTCCCCTCTCCAATCAACTTTTTAATCAAGGTACGCTGTTCTTCTGAACAAGGTCTGGAATGACCCATTTTCCTCAGAATTTCAGAGAGAAATGAACTGTAACTAGCATGTACAACATTTGCTGCCTTCCTTAAATAAGGGCAATAATTGCCACCTGTTTTTCAAAGAATGACTGACCTCACTAATAGAACTCCACACTGCTATTATTTTGAACATGCCCCTTTCAATTAGTGTTTCAATACACAGAATCAGCAGCATGCATGTCATGACTGTTGGGTCTGTTAGATTTCTATTATTCTACTACACCTGCTTGTAAATTATTTGCTTTGTAGAAATATAATTTCTACCAAAAACAGTGATTGGTCAGGTTAGTGATGTCTGACTGCTATTATTTTGAACACAACTGTATATATATATACCTACACAGTAAAGGAAATAAGTATTTGATCCCCTGCTGATTTTGAATGTTTGCCCACTCACAAAGAAATGATCAGTCTAAAAATCGAAAGGTAGGTGTATGGTAACACTGAGAGACAGAATAGCAACAAAAAGTTGAGTGCCCGCAAGGTCCCTCTGCTCAACAAAGCACATGTCCAGGCCTGTCTGAAGTTTTCCACTGAACATCTGAATGATGCAGAGGAGGACTGGTTGAAAGTGTTGTGGTCAGATGAGACCAAAATCGAGCTCTTTGGCATCAACTCAACTCGCCATGTTTGGAGGAGGAGGAATGCTGTCTATGACCCCAAGAATACCATCCCAACTGTCAAACATGGTGGTGGAAACATTCTGCTTTCGGGGTGTTTTTCTGCTAAGGGGACAGGACAACTTCACCGCATCAAAGGGATGATGGACGGGGCAATGTACCATCAAATCTTGGGTGAGGACCTTCTTCCCTCAGCCGGGGCATTGAAAATGGGTCGTGGATGGGTGTTCCAGCATGACAATTTGCCAAAACACACGGCCAAGGCAACAAAGGAGTGGCTCAAGAAGAAGCACATTAAGGTCCTGGAGTGGCCTAGCCAGTGTCCAGACCTTAATCCGATTGAAAATCTGTGGAGGGAGCTGACAAAGGGAGTTGTCAAACGTCAGCCACCAGACCTTAATGACTTGGAGAGGATCTGCCAAGAGGAGTGGGCCAAAATCCCTCCTGAGATGTGTGCAAACCTGGTGGCCAACTACAGGAAACGTCTGACCTTTGTGATTGCCAACAAGGGATTTGCCACCAAGTACTAAGTCATGTTTTGTGATGGGGATCAAATACTTATTTCCCTCATGAACATGCAAATAAGTGCATAATTTGTTAGACACGCATTTCTTTTGAATTTTTTGTTGCTATTCTGTCACTCAGTGTTACAATACACCTACCATTCAATTTTTAGACTGATCATTTCTTTGTGAGTGGGCAAACATTCAAAATCAGCAGGGGGATCAAGTACTTATTTCCTTCACTCTTTTCCCCCTGATATACACCTGACATATCAACATTGAATTTATTTTGTTTATTAGCCAGACATTGTATGGTGGTCCCGGTGGTGAAAATCTCGAGTACTCTACAGGGCCCTCCTGCCTCTTGGGGGGAGCCCTTGCCTGGCAACTGGTGGAATAGCATTGACATTATTTTTAATTTTGTCCATGTTAGCGGCTATACTGTATATACATATGTCTATAATGACTTAATATTGTTATTAACCACTTCCTGACCACCCTATAGCAGAAATACTGCCCTGTGGGGCAGCACGGGTGTGCAAAATCACATTTATATATGTGATTCACACTCCCATGGTGTTCGGGGGCCAGGGGGGTGCACGTAAGCGTCCCCACCAACCCGTGGGTGCCATGATTTGATCCCCAAGGGATCAATCATCCAATATAGGCCAGTGATGTCCGGCCTAAATCAGATGATCGATCCCGGCTTTATCAGGGATCTTCCTGTACTTGTGTTTACACTTATACAGGTACAGGAAATTATGAAATCTCCTCTCTCTGGGCACATTCCGTCCTAGAGAGAGAAGAGAGAAGAAAGAAGACACAGTGAGTACAAGCAGCACACTTGCACACAGTTAGAACACTTTCAGGTCACATTTAAACCCTTGATCGCCCCCCCCCCCTCCAGTTAACCCCTTCACTAACCTATCACCAGTGTCATTGGTACAGTGTATAGATTTTTTCCTGATCACTGTATTAGTGTCGACTGTGACTTCAGATAGCGTTAGCATCACTTAGCTTCCCCTCTCAGATAGTGTAAGATTGCCCGCCACTACATTAGTCATTACATTTAACCTCTTGATTGCCAGGAACACGGTCACATACACAATAAACCTCCATTGCTAGTATAGTGTCTGAATGGATCAATATCTCTGATCAGATCAGCATTATACCAGCGTTCACATTAGTATAGTGTCCCCAAAAATGCAGTGTTAGCGGGATCAGCCCCGTCACTTGCCAGCACCTGCGTTTAGCCCCTACGCTTACCCCCCTCTCCCCCAGCAAGTGCAGTGTCGGTAGGTCACTGTCACTTGATACATTGCACACAAAACCGCAGTGTTCGCAGAATTAGGTCTGATCCCTGTTAGCACTTGCCGGTAATTTTTTTTTGTTGCGGTTCAAGCAGTCCCTGACAGCCAGGTGCTCTTTTTCCCATGAGTCGCACTAGGCATCTATAAATTTAGTGGCCAAAATGTCAAATGAAAGGTACTCTAGTTTAGAGGCCTACAGCAGGGGTGGGCAACTGTAGTCCTCCAGCTGTTGGTGAACTACAAGTCCCATCATGCCTCTGCCTTTAGGAGTCATGCTTGTAACTGTCAGTTTTGCAATGCCTCATGGGACTTGTAGTTCTACAACAGCTGGGGGCCACAGTTGCCCACCCCTGGCCTACAGGATTCTGAGCATGTCAGGTAAGAGTGAAGGGGAAGACTCACTGACATAATCAGCCTCAGAATACAAACCTGTAGACAGCAGCGTCACCCTCACAGATAGCGCAGACGATGGAGTAGAGGTCCCTGATAAGGTCAGGCATACCTGACCCTGTTCCCAGGTTGCTGAGATGTTACAATTGCATGATCACGCTTATATGCAGCAGAGTGCCAGTACTAGTGCCGCTCTACCGTTTGGTGAACTGGTGAGCACCAGTGGCCTAGTACAGCCTGGTCTTATACATACCAGCACTGCGGTATTATTTGGTGACATGGTGAATCCCATAAGTGCAGTACAAGCTGGTGCAGTGGCGAGCACAAGTAGTGTCCTGCAGCCACCAAGAATTCGCACACAGGCCCGTAGGGCCCCTAGTATCCTTCCAAATGTGCTTGCAAATCCCGATTGGCGGCTCACAAATTCTGCAGCACCCATACTTCCCCCATTCACTGCCCAACACGGAATTCAGGTGGAAACAGGAAATTTAACTACTCCCCTTGATATTTTGGAGCTGTTTTTCACGGAAGATCTGTATGCACTGATTGTGGATCAAAGTAATTTAAGTAATCAAAGTAATGAAGTAATCAAAGTAATTTATATGCACAACAGTTTATCACCGCCAACCCAAATTCAAACCTTGCCAGACTATTTGCATGGAAACCCATTATGGTTTCCGAATGTAAAGTTTTTTTGGGCCTAACCCTCAACATGGGCATTACTAAAAAAAGATGAATTGCGATTGTATTGGTTCACAGACCTGATTCATCATATGCCCATGTTCTCTGCTGCCATGGCCAGACATTGATATGAGAGTATAATGCATTTCAACGACAATACACTTTGTTGCCCTCGGGGTGACCCTGAATTTGACCAGCTCCACAAAATTCGGCCCCTCGTAAGTCACCTTAATCAAAAATCTGCAGACGTCTATACTCCCCAGCAAAACATCTGTGTTGATGAGTCCCTCATTAATTTTTCTGTCCACCTTGCATTCAAACAATTTCTCCCCAGTAAGCATGCCAGTTATGGGGTCAAAATGTATAAGACCTGTGAGAGGGCAACAGGCTATACATATAAGTTTCGGATTTACGAGGGAAAAATTTCACATGGAGCCCCCCAGATGCACAGACTAGATGGGGAGCAGTGGCAAGATAGTTTGGGACTTGGTGTCATCCTTTTCCATATGGGGTACCACTTATACGTTGACAATTTTTATTCAAGCGTGCCACTACATAGACATTTGTACAATCTTGGAATTGGCACGTGGCACCGTGCGACCTAATGGGGAAAAAGCCTGCTTGAGAAATGAGGAATTGCTCTTAGTGAAGTGGAAGAACAAACTGGATGTTTTTGTCCTGTCTTCCATTTACGCAGACACGACCATCCATATTGCCACGACAGTTGGTGTTGTTGAGAAGCCCCTCTGTGTCCATGACTATAACCTTAACATGGGAGGGGTGGACTTCAATGACCAGATGATGAAGCCGTACTTAGTTTACCAAAAGCCAGAAGCTGGTACAAAAAAGTGTCTGTTTATTTATTTAAATTAGCTCTGTATAATGCTTTTGTGCATTACAAAGTAACTGGATGAAGCGGATCCTTCCTAAAATTCCAGGAAGAGATCATCATGGCCCTTTTGGATCCAGAAGATGCTGTGGCCCAAACCCCCAATACAGATGCAGTTAGCCGGCTGCATGAGAGGCATTTTCCCGATACCATTCCTGGCACCCCAACTCAAATGACTCCCCAAAAAAGATGCCGTGTCTGTAGCAGACATGGAATTAGGTGTGACACTCGCTTTGTTTGTCCCTCCTGTCCTGGCTAATCTAGTCTCCGTCACTACCACACACTAGTGCAGTATTAGTATAGAGTATAGCACGGCACAGTTCAAGGCACATATTTGCACAGGGTCTCGAAATATGTTAGTAGTCAGGAAATTGGCTATCGCATTTTGAGAGACCCTACAGTCTGGTTAAGTTCAACTTAAAAAAAAAAACATAAAAAATAAAGAGTACAAGCACATAAAAAAAAATTTAAGTTTTAAAAACCAAAAATAGTTGTAGTTTTTTTTGTTGTCAAGTTACTGTTCTACTGTTATGATTTTACTGTTTTATTGTTAACCATTGCTGTTTTCTTTGCTACAGTACCGACTTGTTTATTCTGACAGCAACGGGTCTTGCTCTCAGAATATACATAGGTAGGTGTGTGCAGCGCTGTTAAATGAGATTTTTCATCCGCAGTTAAAAAAGGAGCATATATGCCAAAGCATAGGGGCCTGGGGTGGGCATTGGGTGGATGGCCCCTATGCTTCGGTATATATATTTTTTAAAAATGTCTTCATCCACATCGACCGATGAGAATAGAGGAATCTGTTAGGTTCTTTTTTTTTTTTGTTCAGCCCACGTGTTGAACGACAAAAAAAGAACATTTCATGTGTCCCCACCATTAGAAGTGGGTGGATGCAGGGCAGGAAATTGTAATGGAGGGCATACCACACACTTTTTCTAGCAGAGATTTCTACTCTTTTTTTCATTCAGCCCACAGGCTGCATAATAATAAAAGAACATAGCATAACTACCCAACAAAGACCAGCGACCTACTGGTACATCACTGGAATTCGAGTGGTTATATCAGGATGATGCCTGCAGCTGCAGGCATCATCCTGGTATCATTTTTTTCAGCTGGCAATTGGCATTCATGTAAAAGCAAACCTAGTGGCTAACTAGCTGTAGGACTGCTTTTACAAGCAGTGGAAGAAGATGCCCCCCCTTCATTCGCTGTCTTCCACAGCCTTCTCAGGCAGTCCGTGCCATCGGGGGAACCTGAGAATGCAGCCGGTGTTTCTGCCAGCTGGCCATAGAGCTGATTGGATATCGGAATGGTGCCAATCATCTCTATAAAAATCAAATACACCTCCAATATGTGAATCCCCACCAGAAAGTGACACTTTCTCCCTAGAAAGTAGAACTGATATAATATAACCTTTCTTTCACCATATCATGTGAATAATCTGAATATTATCTAACCACCTAACCAAATATTCCCAAAAAATTAATAAATATATATATATATATATAAAATGAATGCAAAATAGTCCAACTAAAGTCCAAATCAAAAGTCCACCAAAACAAATACAAATAAATCCAGTAAGAAGGATTCCAAATCCTATTTCAATCCTTGTGATACCTCGAAAAAAGAATACTCATATAGTGCATTATCTTCCAAATAACAAATTACAGTAAAAAGTGCAATAAATAAATCCGTGCAAAAATCCAAACCACTACAACTGTGATTAATAGTGATTAAGCGAAAGAGAAAAAAATATATATGAATATAAATATATATCCAAAATTTATATACTAATCATCAACTAAAATAAATGTGAACCAAAATCCAATGTTAAAGTGAACACTTCAATTCATATAGTGAACACTCCGTGACCATTCCAAATAGTGATATTAAATACCATTACCCTCTGGTAGTATTCATAAACCTATCACGATATTCCTGGTAAAAGTATTACTTCCAAGTTTTCCTTCCCTTCAGCCCATCCTCCATATTCCTCATAAAGCAAAGGAGACTCATATAATAGATATTCCAAGTATAGGGATAAATTTAATAAATATCTTACATTGGGGATATTAATTATCAGCTCTTTGGCAAACAAACCAGCCTTGCAATCAATAGGGCATAGAAACCACATTTTCCAGCAGTCAAAATGGCCACGGCGGCACTTCCGATTTTCGTGCGTGCGTCTTGATGTCACGTCCCTTTAACGCGTTTCATCACTTCCGGACTTCGTCTGAAGGGATCCAGACATCTACGAGGCCGCTCCTCTTATCCTGTTGTGTTTAATTGACCGGAAGCCAGGACTGCCATTTTAGATAAGGGAAAACAGTCACCTCGGACCTCTATCTTCCCCATGACTAGAACGAGCAAGCTGGAACTACTTTTCTACATCTATAAGCATGGAACAAACATTCTAATAAGGGCTATTCAGGAAAACTCCACTATTACACATGGAACAATTATACTATAATAAATATACCTCTGGGAACTAACAAGGGATAATACCATAGCAAACATATACTCCTACTGCGTGTCACTCCGAGTAATACTACTACATACAATACTCTTTATTCCATATTACAGCTTGTAAAGTATACCACAATACTCATAAATAAATCTCCAATGAACCATACTATCTATATCTACATTATCTATATACTCATAAAATACCTCATAAAATCACTCTACCCCCCTCTACTGGTCAAACTTTATTATTAACAATTACATTACTATATTAAATCCCATAATCACTAAAATCAATTAAATTACTCAAATTATAAATATACCTCAAACACGAACTATCCAATATTAATATTAAGATTCACTAAATAAGTGAAATAAACAAACAATCAATAGACAAAACAATACCCTAATATCCATACATCATTCAAAAAAAATATAAATAATATACTCTCCATAATTCCTATAACTAATCACCAATCAGCTCTCAATCTCTGTAATTATAGTATATTAAAATATTAACAGCTCCTCCAACTTATACCATCCTAAAACCATATTTAAAATATTATTTAAAATATTCTAAAATATTATAAATATTTAAAATAAATATTAATTACATAAATGCCTTTTATCCTCTCTCATACGTCTGAAATAAAACAATTTAAATCAAGCTCTATATTCAGACCCTTGGGTTCCAAAGTGTTTAACCAAAAAATCCAAAACGTTTTGTTCTGTGATAATTTCTGAACTCTATTCCCACCCCTCCAATGCCCTTCCACAGTGTCAATCCCACAAAATTTCACCAAACTCGGATCTGAGTTGTGAAATTCTTTAAAATGTCTTGAGACACTATGATCTTTTTTACCTTTTTTTATATTCGCTACATGTTCTTTTAATCTAACACTGAGATTTCTTTTTGTTCTGCCTATGTATTGGAATTGACACGGACATTCTAACATGTATGTAACATACCGCGTATTACAATGTGATGAATTTTTTAATAGAAAATTCTTCACCTGTGGAATGGGATCTGAATGATGAAATAATCCTATTATTAATCCCCGTCATTTTACACATCCTACATTTTTTGCAAGGATAAAATCCTTTGAGATCAAACATCGTAATGCCTTTCTTGTTCGGAGGAGAAATGACACCCTTTACTAGGGAGCTTCTTAAATCATTAGGTTTTCTGTAAATAAAAGGTGTTTTTTCTGGTAAAGCTGGTCCTAAAATACTATCTTTTTTTATTATTGGCCAATGTCTCTTACAAATACTTTCTGTTTCTTTAAATTGACAATTAAAACGTGAAATTAATGCATATTCAGCTTATTTCTTATTTCTATCATCCTTAATCTCTTTATTTTTCTTAATTTTTCATTCACCCAAGTAGTTCTGACTGATTTTAAATCTAATTTTTTCCAGTCTGATTGGATCATAACTAGAGATGAGCGAAGAAATGAAAAATTCGATTCGGCTGATTCGGCGAATTCCAGTGTGAAATTCGATTCGATGCGAATTTCTCCGCTACGAAGATGACTTATTTAAAGGGTTTCTAGGCTTCAGAGAGCCTTTAAATTAGTGCAGAACACTGTACCTTTAATTTAAATGCCCTTGGAGATGAGGAAGGAGAAGGAGAAGGAGAAGGATGAGAAGAAGGAGAAGGAGAAGGATGAGAAGAAGGAGAAGGATGAGAAGAAGGATGAGCAGAAGGAGAAGGATGAGAAGAAGGAGAAGGATGAGAAGAAGGAGAAGGAGAAGGATGAGAAGAAGGAGAAGGAGAAGGATGAGAAGAAGGAGAAGGAGAAGGATGAGAAGAAGGAGAAGGATGAGAAGAAGGAGAAGGATGAGAAGGAGAAGGATGAGAAGGAGAAGGATGAGAAGAAGAAGGCTGAGAATAAGGAGAAGGATGAGAAGAAGGAGAAGGAGAAGGATGAGAAGAAGGAGAAGGATGAGAAGAAGGAGAAGGATGAGAAGAAGGAGAAGGAGAAGGATGAGAAGAAAGAGAAGGATGAGAAGGAGAAGGATGAGAAGAAGAAGGATGAGAAGAAGAAGGATGAGAAGAACGAAAAGGATGAGAAGAAGAAGGATGAGAAGAAGGAGAAGGATGAGAAGAAGGAGAATGATGAGAAGAAGGAGAAGGATGATAAGAAGGAGAAGGAAGAGAAGAAGGAGAAGGAGAAGGATGAGAAGAAGGAGAAGGATGAGAAGAAGGAGAAGGATGAGAAGAAGGAGAAGGATGAGAAGAAGGAGAAGGATGAGAAGAAGGAGAAGGATGAGAAGAAGGAGAAGGAGAAGGATGAGAAGAAGGAGAAGGATGAGAAGAAGAAGGATGAGAAGAAGGATGAGAAGAAGGAGGAGAAGGATGAGAAGAAGAAGGATGAGAAGAAGGAGAAGGATGAGAAGAAGGAGAAGGAAGAGAAGAAGGAGAAGGAGAAGGATGAGAAGGAGAAGGATGAGAAGAAGGAGAAGGATGAGAAGAAGGAGAAGGATGAGAAGAAGGAGAAGGAGAAGGATGAGAAGAAGGAGAAGGATGAGAAGAAGAAGGATGAGAAGGATGAGAAGAAGGAGAAGGATGAGAAGAAGGAGAATGATGAGAAGAAGGAGAAGAAGGAGAAGGATGAGAAGAAGGAGAAGGATGAGAAGAAGGAGAAGGATGAGAAGAAGGAGAAGGATGAGAAGAAGGAGAAGGATGAGAAGAAGGAGAAGGAGAAGGATGAGAAGAAAAAGGATGAGGAGAAGGAGAAGGATGAGAAGAAGGAGAAGGATGAGAAGGAGAAGGAGAAGGATGAGAAGAAGGAGAAGGAGAAGGATGAGAAGAAGGAGAAGGATGAGAAGAAGGAGAAGGATGAGAAGGAGAAGGAGAAGGATGAGAAGGAGAAGGATGAGAAGAAGGAGAAGGAGAAGGATGAGAAGAAGGAGAAGGAGAAGGATGAGAAGAAGGAGAAGGATGAGAAGAAGGATGAGCAGAAGGAGAAGGATGAGAAGAAGGAGAAGGATGAGAAGAAGGAGAAGGATGAGAAGAAGGATGAGAAGAAGGATGAGAAGAAGGAGAAGGATGAGAAGAAGGACAGTTCTGTGACAGTTTCTGTCTATTTCTGACAGTTCTGGGACATTCACTCCATACAGCGGTTTCAACCGCTGTATGGAGGGAATGTCATAGAACTGTCAGAAATAGACTATTAATGACAGTTCTGGGACTGTCCTTCCATGCAGCGGTTGAAACATTGTATGTATTTGTTTCCATAAATGGATCCATTTATGGAAACAAATACATACAATGTTTCAACCGCTGCATGGAAGGACAGTCCCAGAACTGTCATTAATAGTCTATTTCTGACAGTTCCATGACATTCCCTCCATACAGCGGTTAAAACAGCTGTATGCAGTGAATGTCCCAGAACTGTCATAAATAGTCTATTTCTGATAGATCTGGGACATTCACTCCATACAGCTGTTTTAACCGCTGTATGGAGGGAATGTCATGGAACTGTCAGAAATAGACTATTAATGACAGTTCTGGGACTGTCCTTCCATGCAGCGGTTGAAACATTGTATGTATTTGTTTCCATAAATGGATCCATTTATGGAAACAAATACATACAATGTTTCAACCGCTGCATTGAAGGACAGTCCCACAACTGTCATTAATAGTCTATTTCTGACAGTTCCATGACATTCCCTCCATACAGCGGTTAAAACAGCTGTATGCAGTGAATGTCCCAGAACTGTCATAAATAGTCTATTTCTGATAGATCTGGGACATTCACTCCATACAGCTGTTTTAACCGCTGTATGGAGGGAATGTCATGGAACTGTCAGAAATAGACTATTAATGACAGTTCTGGGACTGTCCTTCCATGCAGCGGTTGAAACATTGTATGTATTTGTTTCCATAAATGGATCCATTTATGGAAACAAATACATACAATGTTTCAACCGCTGCATTGAAGGACAGTCCCACAACTGTCATTAATAGTCTATTTCTGACAGTTCCATGACATTCCCTCCATACAGCGGTTAAAACAGCTGTATGCAGTGAATGTCCCAGAACTGTCATAAATAGTCTATTTCTGATAGATCTGGGACATTCACTCCATACAGCTGTTTTAACCGCTGTATGGAGGGAATGTCATGGAACTGTCAGAAATAGACTATTAATGACAGTTGTGGGACTGTCCTTCCATACAGCGGTTGAAACATTGTATGTATTTGTTTCCATAAATGGATCCATTTATGGAAACAAATACATACAATGTTTCAACCGCTGTATGGAAGGACAGTCCCACAACTGTCATTAATAGTCTATTTCTGACAGTTCCATGACATTCCCTCCATACAACGGTTAAAACAGCTGTATGGAGTGAATGTCCCAGAACTGTCATAAATAGTCTATTTCTGATAGATCTGGGACATTCACTTCATACAGCTGTTTTAACCGCTGTATGGAGGGAATGTCATGGAACTGTCAGAAATAGACTATTAATGACAGTTCTGGGACTGTCCTTCCATGCAGCGGTTGAAACATTGTATGTATTTGTTTCCATAAATGGATCCATTTATGGAAACAAATACATACAATGTTTCAACCGCTGCATTGAAGGACAGTCCCACAACTGTCATTAATAGTCTATTTCTGACAGTTCCATGACATTCCCTCCATACAGCGGTTAAAACAGCTGTATGCAGTGAATGTCCCAGAACTGTCATAAATAGTCTATTTCTGATAGATCTGGGACATTCACTCCATACAGCTGTTTTAACCGCTGTATGGAGGGAATGTCATGGAACTGTCAGAAATAGACTATTAATGACAGTTGTGGGACTGTCCTTCAATGCAGCGGTTGAAACATTGTATGTATTTGTTTCCATAAATGGATCCATTTATGGAAACAAATACATACAATGTTTCAACCGCTGCATTGAAGGACAGTCCCACAACTGTCATTAATAGTCTATTTCTGACAGTTCCATGACATTCCCTCCATACAGCGGTTAAAACAGCTGTATGCAGTGAATGTCCCAGAACTGTCATAAATAGTCTATTTCTGATAGATCTGGGACATTCACTCCATACAGCTGTTTTAACCGCTGTATGGAGGGAATGTCATGGAACTGTCAGAAATAGACTATTAATGACAGTTGTGGGACTGTCCTTCCATACAGCGGTTGAAACATTGTATGTATTTGTTTCCATAAATGGATCCATTTATGGAAACAAATACATACAATGTTTCAACCGCTGTATGGAAGGACAGTCCCACAACTGTCATTAATAGTCTATTTCTGACAGTTCCATGACATTCCCTCCATACAACGGTTAAAACAGCTGTATGGAGTGAATGTCCCAGAACTGTCATAAATAGTCTATTTCTGATAGATCTGGGACATTCACTTCATACAGCTGTTTTAACCGCTGTATGGAGGGAATGTCATGGAACTGTCAGAAATAGACTATTAATGACAGTTCTGGGACTGTCCTTCCATGCAGCGGTTGAAACATTGTATGTATTTGTTTCCATAAATGGATCCATTTATGGAAACAAATACATACAATGTTTCAACCGCTGCATTGAAGGACAGTCCCACAACTGTCATTAATAGTCTATTTCTGACAGTTCCATGACATTCCCTCCATACAGCGGTTAAAACAGCTGTATGCAGTGAATGTCCCAGAACTGTCATAAATAGTCTATTTCTGATAGATCTGGGACATTCACTCCATACAGCTGTTTTAACCGCTGTATGGAGGGAATGTCATGGAACTGTCAGAAATAGACTATTAATGACAGTTGTGGGACTGTCCTTCCATACAGCGGTTGAAACATTGTATGTATTTGTTTCCATAAATGGATCCATTTATGGAAACAAATACATACAATGTTTCAACCGCTGTATGGAAGGACAGTCCCACAACTGTCATTAATAGTCTATTTCTGACAGTTCCATGACATTCCCTCCATACAACGGTTAAAACAGCTGTATGGAGTGAATGTCCCAGAACTGTCATAAATAGTCTATTTCTGATAGATCTGGGACATTCACTTCATACAGCTGTTTTAACCGCTGTATGGAGGGAATGTCATGGAACTGTCAGAAATAGACTATTAATGACAGTTCTGGGACTGTCCTTCCATGCAGCGGTTGAAACATTGTATGTATTTGTTTCCATAAATGGATCCATTTATGGAAACAAATACATACAATGTTTCAACCGCTGCATTGAAGGACAGTCCCACAACTGTCATTAATAGTCTATTTCTGACAGTTCCATGACATTCCCTCCATACAGCGGTTAAAACAGCTGTATGCAGTGAATGTCCCAGAACTGTCATAAATAGTCTATTTCTGATAGATCTGGGACATTCACTCCATACAGCTGTTTTAACCGCTGTATGGAGGGAATGTCATGGAACTGTCAGAAATAGACTATTAATGACAGTTGTGGGACTGTCCTTCCATACAGCGGTTGAAACATTGTATGTATTTGTTTCCATAAATGGATCCATTTATGGAAACAAATACATACAATGTTTCAACCGCTGCATTGAAGGACAGTCCCAGAACTGTCATTAATAGTCTATTTCTGACAGTTCCATGACATTCCCTCCATACAGCGGTTAAAACAGCTGTATGCAGTGAATGTCCCAGAACTGTCATAAATAGTCTATTTCTGACAGTTCTGGGACATTCACTCCATACAGCGGTTTCCGGCAAAAAGTGTATGTGCAGAGTTCCTCTATTCTGCAGATACACTTAGAGGAGCTCTGCAGATACACTTAGAGGAGCTCTGCACATACACTTTTTTCCGGTTTGGAATTATTCTTATTTTCATCCTACTTCTTCTTCTTCTTCTTCATCCTCATCCTCATCCTCTTCTTCTTCTGAGGATGAGGATGAAGAAGAAGAAGAAGAAGAAGAAGAAGAAGAAGAAGAAGTAGGATGAAAATAAGATTAATTCCAAGCCGGCAAAAAGTGTATGTGCAGAGCTCCTCTAAGTGTATCTGCAGAGCTCCTCTAAGTGTATCTGCAGAATAGAGGAACTCTGCACATACACTTTTTGCTGGCTTGGAATTATTCTTCTTTTCATCCTACTTCTTCTTCTTCTTCTTCTTCATCCTCATCCTCAGAAGAAGAGGATGAGGATGAGGATGAGGATGAGGAAGAAGAAGAAGAATGAAAAGAAGAATAATTCCAAGCCGGCAAAAAGTGTATGTGCAGAGTTCCTCTATTTCTGACAGTTCTCTCACAGCTTCTTCACATGTACAGCGGTTGAAATATCTGTATCCTAAATGGAAACTAATAGATACAAATTGTATCTATTAGTTTCCATTTAGGATACAGATGTTTCAACCGCTGTACATGTGAAGAAGCTGTGAGAGAACTGTCAGAAATAGAGGAACTCTGCACATACACTTTTTGCCGGCTTGGAATTATTCTTCTTTTCATCCTACTTCTTCTTCTTCTTCTTCTTCTTCTTCATCCTCATCCTCATCCTCTTCTTCTGAGGATGAAGAAGAAGAAGAAGTAGGATGAAAAGAAGAATAATTCCAAGCCGGCAAAAAGTGTATGTGCAGAGTTCCTCTATTTCTGACAGTTCTCTCACAACTTCTTCACATGTACAGTGGTTGAAACATCTGTATCCTAAATGTAAACTAATAGATACAATGTTTCAACCGCTAAACATGTGTTCCTTCTGTCAGAGAACTGTCAGAAATAGCGGAGCTCACTGCAGGGACACTTTTGCCGGCTGATCGGGAAATGTTCGATTCGCGCACCCGAAGTAGGCAAAATTTCGGTTTCGACACGAATCGAATATTTCCTGAAATTCGACTCGAATTCCGGTTCGCCTAGTTCGATTCGCTCATCTCTAATCATAACCTTTGGATACAAATCTATCCTTAACCACTTGCCTACCGGGCACTTATACCCCCTTCCTTACCAGGCCAATTTTCAGCTTTCAGCGCTGCCGCACTTTGATTGACAATTGCGCGGTCATGCAACATTGTACCCATATGAAATTTTGATCATTTTTTCCTCACAAATAGAGCTTTCTTTTGGTGGTATTTACTCCCCGCTGGGCACTTTACTTTTTGCGCTATAAATAAAAAAGTGCAAAAAATTTGAAAAAAAAAAGTTTCTTTGTTTCTACTATAAAATTTTTCAAACAGGTATTTTTTTTCCTTCACTGATGTGCGTTGATGAGGCAGCCCTGATGGGCACTGATAGGCAGCACTAAAGGGCACTGATAGGCAGTACTAATGAGGTGTCACGGATAGGCGGCACTGATAGACAGCACTAATGAGGTGTCACGGATAGGCGGCACTAATATGCAGCACTGATAGGCGGCACTGATAGGTGACACTGATGATGGGTACTGATAGACGGCACTGACTGGCATCACTGCTGGGCACTGACTGGCGGCACTGACTGGCACAACCCCTGGGCACTGACTGGTGGCACTGACTGGCAGCACTGCTGGGCTGCACTGGTGGGTGGCACTGGTGGGCAGCACTGGTGGGTGGGCACAGGTGGGTGGCACTGGTGGGCACAGGTGGGTGGGCACAGGTGGGTGGCACTGCTGGGCACATGTAGGTGGCACTTCTGGGCACAGGTAGGTGGCACTGCAGAGTGGCACAGGTGGGTGCACTGCTGGGCACAGGTGGGTGCACTGCTGGGCACGGGTGGGCGGAGCTAGTGGGCGCACTGCTGGGCGGAACTTGCGGGTGGCACTACTGGGCACCGATCATCAGGGCACTGATCATCAGTACCCTGATGATCGGTGCCGATCCCCGCTCTGACAACTGCCGGTTCTCGGCAGTACTTTCCTCACGATCTGACAGTGTGAGGAAAGTGCAGCCGAGAACCGGCACTTGCATTTCCCTCTGATCAGCGTGTCATTGGACACCGCTGATCAGGTGGTAAAAGGCCGCTGTGATTGGCCTTTTACCACATCACGTGATCAGCTGTGTCCGTAGGACACAGCGATCACGGAGATCGCCGGGTGCGCGCCCCCTGGGGCGCGCAGGAGAGCGCGTTCTGGGAGGACGTCATATGACGTCCACCCAGAACTGGCCGGCCGCGGTGAAGCCGTCATTCGGCTATGCGCGGTCGGCAAGAGGTTAATTAATTCGGATTGTAATACATAGTCTTCCAACCTGGAACAATTCCTTATGATTCTAGTGAACTGTCCCTTCGGTATTCCCTGAATCCAATGGGGATGGTGACAGCTATTTGTAGGAATATATCCATTTCTATCCGTTTCTTTAAAAAATGTTTTAAAATATAATTTATTATTATACTTAAAAATATTAAGATCTAAAAAAATGGTCAATTCTGTACTAATATTATGGGTAAAACCAACCTCATATTCATTTTTTCCAATAAATTCTAAAATTGATTGCAAACTATCAGCCGTACCCACCCATATTAACAGGATGTCATCTATATATCTCTTCCATATTTTCAAGCCTTCCCAATTTCTACCATAAATTTCTTTATGTTCCCATTTCGCTAAGATGTTAGCCAAACTTGGCGCAAATTTGGTGCCCATTGCGACACCCTTTCTCTGCTCATAATAATCACCTTTATGCCAAAAATAATTTTTCCTCATGCTAAATTCCAACAATTGCACAATAAATTTCCTTTGCTTAATCTGTAGATCTGTATGGTATATTAAGGCCCATTTTATAGCTTCTATTCCATCACTATGTTCAATGCTAGTATATAAAGCATTGACGTCAATGGTTCTTGAGGGACCTCCATCCCCTCTATCAAATTAATGACATCCTGACTGTCCTTTAAATATGAAGGCATTTCTTTAACCACTGGTTGTAAATAAAATCTATATATTGTCCCACTCTTGAATGTATGGAGCCAATCCCATTAATAATGGGCCTCCCTGGGGGTTTCATCAAATTTTTGTAAATTTTCGGTAAAATATAAATAAAAGGCACTTTGCAATGTGAGGAGATAAGATATAGCGCTTCTCTTTCATTTAAAATGTTATCTTCTTCCGGAGTGCGCATGCGCGTCCGGCGGGACGGACATGTCTTGAAAGAGCTCCGTCTCCTCGTTAGGTGACAGAGCTGTCAAGCCGTGGATCCTGGTCCTAGGAGGATCCGGTCTACAGGGCGCCCTCCCCGACCCGACTTAGTTGGCAGCTTGCGGGACGTGGAGCAGAAGCTCCGTCCCCATAACACACTGTGTAAAGGCCCGCCCATGGATCCGAGCCCGCGCTGAGGCACAGAGAGACAAAAGGGCTCCGATCCTGGAGACAGCCCCCCTCTGGCAGGCTCCACCATGGTCAAGGGAGCACCCCACCAGGCTCCCCCACCAAATAAATCAATTAAAGAGGCTCTGGCAAAGGCCACATCAAAGATGGCCACCACCCCAGCACATGGCAACAAGCAGGCTGTGAATACATACACAGCCCTGCAGGATACACAGCCCAGCCATTGCGTTTTTGTCACGCAGGAGGTCAAGGTCATCCGCATGTGTCTGAAGCGAGGTGTCAAGGCTCTCTGTTCTAGATCAGCAGTACGTTGTCCTAGTTCACGGATTTCTCTGGACAATGTGGCGGTGCAGAGGTTTCCTTCAAAGCTTTATGCAACATCTTTTCAAAGCGTACTAATAGGTCAGGGGGTGTAAGGTCAGGTGTTGAAGGATGTGTGGGGGTGTCTGGTTCAATATCAGACTCACACTCCGATGCTTAATCGTATAACTACAAAATCTCGTAATGAGCAGCCAACACTTAAACTGATACCACCAGTTGGATAATACAATATATAAAGAGGTAGTGCAGCGCTACACGAATAACATATAGTACAATATATACACTTGAATAGCCACACAGAGATAAATAACAGTGACTATAAGAGGTACTGGTAACAATAAACGTGCCCCCCTCACTCCCACTCAGTGTAATAGTATGTGAGGTGGGTAGATAAATCAAATGTGAATACAGTTCACAAACAGCAAGTGGTGGTGCCTGCAACGCAGTACAACTTCATGCAGGGTGCATAAATCAAACTCTGGTGATGGTGAGTGACAATCCTCCTCTGGCTAAATTGCCCCCTCACCTTAATGCAGCGACCCAAAGGGCCTTCACGCCTTCAAGATCACAAGTGGGATCTTAACCACACATGCTGGCAGACAAGCTCCTCCAAGACTTGCATCAGATGGAGATGATACACTGGGTGCCTTGGTTCCTGACCACCACTGGATACACCACTCGTCAGGATGATAAGGAATATAGAAAACTCTGATAGTGTAGTAGTCCAGATAATCAGTGCTTTATTATAAGTGAAATAGCACTTACATTAGATGAGCACTACCCTGCTTCCTTCCTTGATCATATAAGATTCCAAGTGTTCCTCCTCACATGCATGGGTGTACTGCATGGGTGAATTTGCCTCACTAATCTCCTCCAATCACCCCATAACCCCTTGCTCTCATATCTTCGAAACCCCGCCTTTCCCCCAGCCTGGCTAACGCAACTCTCATTCAAAGTATGGACCTCTGCTAACCTCCTCCGTACACATCATTTCCTACAGAGGAATACGTTTAAACCCTTTGCCTCATTACAGGAAACATATAGCCTCCCAGCTTCCGAAATATTTAGATATTTACAACTACAGCACTTCTACACCCCATAGGCAACAATAACTAACCAACCTAACACCATGTCTCTCTTTGAACGGGCCTGCTACAAAGATCCTCACAGACGAGGCCTCATTTCATGCCTATACTCCCTTCTCATAACTTCGGCCACCACATCCCTCCCTTCGTATACCCGCAGATGGGAAACAGACCTAGATAGGCAATTAGATCCATCTGATTGGGACCACATCTGGGCCAACACAAAATCATCTTTGCAGAACATCATAGCCTTAGAAACCAACTATAAAGTCTTAACTCGTTGGTATTTGGTCCCAGCGAGAATCGCAAAATGCACCCCTAATTACTCTCCCAATTGCTTTAGAGGCTGTACAGACCCGGGAACACATTATCACATATGGTCGGACTGCCCAGTAGTTCAAATCTTCTGGGCTGATATATTTAAAATGCTATCCCAACTTAGCGCAACCACGCTCCAACCCAATCCGACAACAGCTCTACTCAACCTACACCCTCCTGGCATATCCAATTCGCAATTCAAGCTTCCTCCTGCAAGTCACTATGGCAGCGAAGCAGGTCATTGCAAATCCTGGAAATCCCCCTCTCTAAACATTACTGCTGTTAAAACCAGAATAACACAAGCCATGATACATGCAAAAGTGGAAGCCACAATTCTAGATACAATCCCTAAATTCTTGAATGTTTGGAACCCCTGGGTTGAGTGTTTCCTCCTGCCAAATTTTGACGAATCACTTCTCCTCCCTTGATATGTAAACTATACACTATAGGCACTATTCCTGAACCACCTCATACAATACACAGGTATTACCACACCCTTCCCTACCATTCGTGGAGTCATTACTGTCGCTCTTCACTTCTTCCCCCCCTCCCCTCTCCCTCCCTTTTCGACCCTCCTCTGATTTTCTCTAACTTTTCACGTTGGTCCAGAGAGTCATTATCCCTACTGGTGAAATTTAATGATATTATATCATCTTTCGCTAACAACCTTTGCTCATTTGATACCATTAGGAATGCTGCATTGTTTCCTTGATTATTTCTCTTCCCCTCACCATAAAGACATGGACACTGTGACTTTTATTCCCTATGTTCTGCTGTCAGTATAATGTCTAATGTACACTAGTAATGTCTCTCTACCCTTGTTACATTGTTAATAAAATGTTTGAACAAGAAAATTTTATCTTCTTCCACTTTCCTTACCAATTTTTGGAGCTGTTTTTTATATAAAACAACTGGATTCTTACGGATTTTTGTATACGTGTCTGAATCACTTAAAAGGAGTAAATTTCCTCCTCATACTTACCTCTATCCATTACCCCTACCCCTCCTCCTCCTGCCGGTCTAATTACAATATTTTTGTGTGCCGAAGTGCCGCCACGGCCATTTTGACTGCTGGAAAACGTGGTTTCTATGCCCTATTGATTGCAAGGCTGGTTTGTTTGCCACAGAGCTGATATTTAATATCCCCAATGTAAGATATTTAGTAAATTTATCCCTATACTTGGAATATCTATTATATGAGTCTCCTTTGCTTTATGAGGAATATGGAGGAAGGGCTCCTGAAGGGAAGGAAAACTTGGAAGTAATACTTTTACCAGGAATATCGTGATAAGCTTATGAATACTACCAGAGGGTAATGGTATTTAATATCACTATTTGGAGTGGTCATGGAGTGTTCACTATATGAATTGAAGTGGTCACTGAGTGTTCACTATATGTATTGAAGTGTTCACTCTAACATTGGATTTTGGTTCACATTTATTTTAATTGATGATTAGTATATAAATTTTGGATATATATTTATATTCATATTTTTTTTTTTCTCTCGCTTAATCACTATTAATCACAGTTGTAGTGGTTTGGATTTTTGCACGGATTTATTTATTACACTTTTTACTGTAATTTGTTATTTGGAAGATAATGCACTATATGAATATTCTTTTTTTGAGGTATCACGAGGATTGAAATAGGATCTGGAATACTTCTTACTGGACTTATTTGTATTTGTTTTGGCGGACTTTTGATTTGGACTTTAATTGGACAATTTTTCATTCATTTTATATATATATATATATATATTTATAAATTTTTTGGGAATATTTGGTTAGGTGGTTAGATAATATTCAGATTATTCACTTGATATGGTGAAACAAAGGTTATATTATATCAATCATCTCTATAGTCTAAGAAATCGGAAGCTATGAGCATTTCATCACTTCAGTTTAGCAGGATATAAACAGCACCATTTGAAAATTGGGAAAGCATCTGATCACACCGATCTTGGTGAGATTAGATAATGTAAGGGCAGAGGAGATATCTAGAGTCTGATAGATCCAAGATTTCTCAAAAAAGAATATATGTCAATGCCCATTGAAGTTACAGGGGATATTTGCATTCCCTGTGATAGCATTAAAAGTGATTTTAAAAAAAAAACAACAACCTTGCCCCCTCCTCCGCGCACACACATTTTTTTGGAAAATGACAAAAAACATTTTTAGCTTTTGTTTTGTTTTTTTTACACAGAATTGTCACTTATATGATTTATTGCTCACACATGCCATGGGTGTATGTGATTTATTGCTCACACATGACATGAATGTATGTGGAATTGCTCCCTAAAATCCAAAATACATTCTGCTACTTCTCCTGAGTATGGGGATACCACATGTGAGAGACTTTTTGGCAGTCTAGCCAAGTACAAGACCCCAAAATCCAATAAGCACCTTCAGGCTTTTAAAAGGCTTTACTTCATTACACTTCCTGACTACCTATCACAGTTTCGGAGACCCTGAAATGCCAGGATAGCACCAAACCCCCCAAAATGACCCCTTTTTGGAAAGTAGACACCCCAAGAAATTTGATAAGAAGCATGGTGAGTATTTTGCAGATCTCATTTGTTGCCACAAGTTTTTGGAAAATGAAGAAAGAAAACAAAAACATTTTTTCTTTTCTTTTTTTATATTATGTATTTCAAAACCTTGTGAGAAAAAATTAGATCTGCAAAATACTCACCATGCCTCCTAGTAAATTCCTTGGGGTGTCTACTTTCCAAAAAGGGGTCATTTGGGGGAGGGTGGTTTGGTGCTATCCTGGCATTTCAGGGCCTCCGAAACTGTGATAGGTAGTGAGGAAGTGAAATGAGGAAGCTACACACCTTCAGGCTTTTAAAGTGGTCATTGGATTTTGGGCTCCTGTATGTGTATCACGTGCCTGGTGTTAGAGGCCAATGGAGAGAGGACTTCCCTTGTGGCTACGTTCCAGACTCCCCTGGATATGGGACAGCAGGAGTCAGGCCCAAAGTAGCACAGGTCGCCTGTAGGAGTGCTTGTCAGAGGTACACCCAGGAGCACAGCTGATGCACTGGAATGGTGTCTGCAGACAGGTGGCGCCCGTGAGAGGTATGCAAGCCTTCAGGGAAACAGAGGACCACAGGATAGTTGGTTCAAAGCCAAGGTCAAGTGCCAGGTGGAGATTGGAGCAAATGTAGTCAATAGGATAGCTGGGGTCATACACAGAAGAGCGGGTGTGAATATCCGTTAGCCAAGCCAGGGTCAGGTCAGGAGTCAGGCAGAGAAGACAGGTCCAGGAGCAAGCTGAATCAGTAACAGGAAATCACAATAGCAAGGGAATACGGACAAAGGTACTGGGGAGCCAGAGATCAACCAGCAATTTGAGGGAGTGATGGGCCTCCTTATAAAGGCTGACTGGTGCCAAACTGAGCCAATGCGTGCCTAACTATGTGCCAGTGTGTATACGTGTTCTGGTTCGCATCCGTGCGCCGATGTGCATAGATTTTTGCCAACGTGCACTTCTGTGGCCATGCAAGGTACTGGCAGGAATGCCAGTTCTCCTAGTACCTCTGCTGTGGACAGAGCCCTGACAGTGCTCCCCCCCAGAGGGCAGTCTCTGGATGCCCACTTGGGCCATCTTTTCTGGATATTTGGAACAAAACTCTCGGAGAAGTCTGGGGCATGTACATTGCCCTCTGGTTCCCAGGAGCTTTCTTCAGGTGGATATCCCTTCCATTTGATCAGGTAATGGATTTGTCTCCCCTGCTTCCTGCAGTCCAGGATTGATTCTACCTCATATTCTGCCTCCTCCCCAACTGTTATTGGCGGTGGAGGTGGTTCTTCTCTTACTGGAAATGGATCAGGAACAGCTGGTTTGAGCAGGGAGACATGGAAGACTGGATGAATCCTGTAAGACTCAGGAAGAGATAGTTCATATACTACTGGATTTATTTCATGTTTGATTTGAAAAGGACCAATATACCTTGGTCCCAACTTTTGTGATGGGCAAGGAAGTTTCAGGTTGGCTGTTGACAGTCAAACTTTGTCTCTGACCTTCAGAGAAGAGTTTCCCCTCCATTTTCTGTCAAAGTGCTTCTTACAGTCTGCCTGAGACTTTGCATAGACTCTTGGAGAGCTCAATAGTTGTTATGTATCGTGGTGAATCTGTCCTGTACTGCAGGTACTGAAGCTTCAAGTATGGTATCCGGTAGGCAAGAAGAGTGGAATCCATAATTGACCCAAAATGGTGATTGATTCGTAGCTGAATGGATTGAGTTGTTGTAGGCAAATTCTGCCAGAGGGAGCAGGGATGCCCAGTCATCTTGGGAAAAAGCTGAGAAACATTGTAAGTATTGCTCTAAAGTTTGATTTGTCGCTCTGTTTACCCATTACTTTGGGGGTGGAAGCAGATGATAAACAGAGTTCCATTTTCAGAGCCTTGCAAAGAGCTTTCCAAAACCTGGAGGTAAGTTGCACCCCTCGGTCTGAGACAATGTTATTGGGCAGCCCATGTAGCCTTACGATCTCCTTGATAAAGACATGTGCAGTCTCAGGCGCAGATGGAGTACCCATCATTGGCAAGAAGTGGGCCATTTTGGATAGCCGATCTATCACTACTAGGATGATAGTAAACCCCTCAGACGGCAGCAAGTCCACAATGAAGTCCATTGCGATCATTTCCCAGGGGCGATTAGGGATGAGCAAGGGCCTCAATAACCCCCATGCCTTGGTTTTGTCTCCCTTGCTACACAGACACACTGTGCAATATTTTACATAGGCTCTGCAGTCCTGACTCACGTTGGGCCACCAAAAGGATCGTTGGATCAGTTCCATTGTTTTACGGGCCCCAAAGTATCAAGCAAGTTGATGGTCATGGAATGTCCTGAAAACTTGGGATCTTACCTCCTGGGGTACAAAGATCTTATCCTGGTGCCAAAGAAAACCATCCTGCCTCCTTAATGAGTCTTGTTCAGGTGCGGAGCATAGTGCAGAGGCCTGTTTGATAGACAACTTTAGACTGGGTTGGATCAGTAAAAAATTTTGGGCAGACAAGATAGTATTGGGGGGAGAGGGCTCAGCTGGGTCCAGGAACATATGGGATACAGCATCTGCCTTCCCATTCTTGGATCCTGGGCAATAGGTTATGTGAAAATCAAATCTGGAGAAGTATAGAGCCCATCTAGCCTGTCGAGGTCTTTGCGAATCTTAAATATTCCAGATTTTTATGATCTGTGAAGATCATAATTGGGTGGCTAGCTCCTTCCAAGAGGTATCTCCATTCTTCAAGGCTATTTTAATTGCCAGAAGTTCCCTATCGCCCACATCATAGTGTCTTTCAGCTTGGCTCAGTTTCCTAGAGCAAAAGGCTACTAGAGCAAAAGGCTACTGGATGAAGCAGAGCCTTTGGGCCCTGGCGTTGAGAGAGCACGGCTCCTGTAGTAACCTCAGATGCGTCCACCTCCAGGATGAAGGGAAGTGTTGGTTCCAGATGTTGTAACACAGGAGCAGAGGTGAATCGATTCTTTAATTGCTCAAATGCTATTTGTGCTTCTTGGCTCCAGAGGAAATGTGAATGCTGGCGAGTGAGTTGGGGCAATGATGGTTGAAAAGTCTTTGATAAACTTTCAATAGAAGTTGGTAAAGCCTACAAATCTTTGGACCCCTTTCCTGTCAGAAGGTGCAGGCCAATCCAAAATGGCAGAGACTTTCCGAGGGTCCATGGAGTTTCCTTCAGTGGAGATTACGAGCCCCAAGAACTGAATAGACTGCTTCTCAAACTCGCACTTCTCTGCCTTTGTGTACAGGCCATGTGTCATCAGAGTAGTCAGTACTCTTTAACATGGTCTCGGTGGAGTTCAAGTGAGGTAGAGAAAATCAGAATATCATCCAAATAGACGATCAAGAAGTGATCGAGGTATTCCCTGAAAATATAGTTTACAAAGTGTTGAAACGTTGCAGGGGCATTGCATAGTCCAAACGGCATCACAAAGTACTCGAAGTGTCCAAAGCATGTTCTGAAGGCGGTTTTCCACTCATCACCTTTCCTAATGCGGACCAAATTTTAGGCCCCCCCGTAAGTCTAATTTAGTGAACACTCTGGCTGTTCGAAACCTCTGAAATAATTCAGGAACAAGAGGAAGTGGACACTGATTCTTGATGGTAATTCTGTTGAGTTCTCTATAATCAATGCAAGGTCTGAGAGACTGATCTTTCTTTTCAACAAAGAAAATGCCTGCCCTGGCAGGTGAGGAAGAGGGGCGGATGAATCCTTAGGCGAGGTTCTCATCTATGTATTGCCGGAGGGCTTCCAGCTCAAGTTCGGACAATGGGAAAATCCGCCCAAATGGTATTTCTGCCCCTGGAAGAAGTTCAATTGGTCAGTCATAAGATCGATGGGATGGCAATATGTCAGCCTTTTTGTTATCGAATACATCAAGGAAGTCATGGTAGGTAGGGGGAACAGATTGACTGGCATCTGATGTAGGTTGAACTGAGAGGCACACGGGAAAATTGGTGGGTGTGGAGGCGCCACAGTGCTGAAGGCAGTAGCTCTCTTTTGGGCCAGTTGATTTGTGGGTTGTGAGCTTGCAACCAAGGTATTCCTAGGGTGACTGGAAACATGGGGGATCTGATGACATCAAAACGGATGAACTCCTGGTGGCCAGAATCAGTTGTTGCTAGGATGGGAATGGTTTCCTGGGTAACAGATCCTGAGTTAGGAGTAGTGCCATCTGCTTGTAGTACATCAAGTCTTTGTTTCTTTGAATGAAGAGGAATACAGCTACAGGCTCCCGAATCAACGATTGGCCACAGCTTGACTTCCCTTCCAGCTACCTGCAATGATATGGAGAGAACGACATGGGTGGTTAAAGTTCCGAATAACTGGAGATATGAAGGATGGGGCTGGCTGGACTTACTTGGTCGCACTGGGCAGTTGCTCAAGAAATGGCCCATGGCCCCACAGTAAAGACATAGGTTGCTTTACCGTCTGCGTAGCCTTTCTTCTGGAGTTAGAGCAGGTCAGAGAAGGCCAATTTGCATTGGTTCTACTTCAGAAGTGTTGGTGAGCTGAGGAGCAGGGGCAGGAGCCGCTGGTCCTGGAATCTTCGGCAGAACCCACATGGGTCGAAAAGTCTGGGTACATTCAGAACGTCTTTCCCGTAATCATTGATCCAACTGGGTAGAGAGCTGAATAAGGTTCTCCAAGGAGGAGGGAACTGGTATTAGCTGACCATTTGCGGAATTCCACAATGTAGTCCTCCACAGGCCGCCGGCTTTGTTGTAAAGCATGGAGGGCGGATTTCGCAGTAGAGGTCCTCTGGGGATCATCATAGAGGGCAGCCATGGCTTCGAAAAATGTGGTCACCAAGTTAAGTGCTGGGTTTTGTTCCAGTAGGCTGTGTGCCCATGATTGAGGTTCGTCAGACAAAAGGGAGATAATGAACCCTACCTTGACAGCCTCAAGTGAAAAAGTCCTTGGTTGCAGAGTGGAAGTGATGATGTAATTTACGGTGCGGATGCCATCTTGGGACTCCAATACAAACCCATGCAAGTACACCCACAGCATGTGGTTTAAAGCTTTTATGATATTCAGTACATGTGAGTGGGCATTTGATTGTTTCTTTTATTAAATCCATAACACAATTACACTATGGGAACATTTTCTTTTACATTCCTTCCGGCTGTATGAGTTTTGGCTGTTCCTATACTTACTACTCTGGAGAAGGTTCCTGCTGTTCTGATATCCACCAGTGAGGGGGATTGACCCATCTGTTGACCTGATATCTGTGGAAGTGGATCCTGGTTCCTGGTTGATGTGATAATATATGAGAAAGGCTTTTTGGCCCTGCAGGGTCACTTCATGGAGGTGAGGGGGCATTTAGCCTAGTGCTGGATGTTAATACATTGCGTATTCACCTTCACAATACCAGCACTATCTAAGAACTACAAACACCATCATCTTTAGGTATATTGGACTTCACGTTTTTGGCTGGAGTATATGTAGTTCATGGGACTTGTCGCCATCGAGTCTTTTGTATAATATTCATGACCTATTGTGTTCATATTATTTATGTCACTTATACAAAATCTATTTCACATACCCCTGATTTAGGGGTCACTGTTTTGAGTTTTTTTGTTTATAGAGCAAAAAAAAAAAACCCGGAGGTGATCAAATACCACAAAAAGAAAGCTCTATTTGTGTGGAAAAAAGGACATGAATTTCATTTATGTACAGCATTGCATGACCGCGCAATTGTCAGTTAAACTAACGCAGAGCTGTGAAGCAAAAAATGGAATGAATTCACAGCGTGAATTGCAGAATCTATACCATAGTTTGTAGATGCTATAATTTCACACAAAGCAATCAATATACACTTATTGGGATTTTATTTACCAAAAACATGTAGCAGAATACATTTTGGCCTAAATTTATGACTAACTTTGAGTTTACTATATATTTTTTATAGCCGAAAGTAAAAAATATCTTTTTTTTTTTAATTTTTGGTCTTTGTTTATAGCGTGAAAAATAAAAAGCGCACAGTTGATCAAATACCACTGAAAGAAAGCTCTATTTGTGTGAAAAAAGGAAATAAATTTCATTTATGTACAGTATTGCCTGACCGCGCAATTGTCAGTTAAACTAGCGCAGTGCTGTATAGCAAAAAATGGTGTAAATTGCAGTATTTATTTTAGGTACTTATATAGAGCTGTCAATTTACAAAGCACTTTACATATATATTGTACATTCACATCAGTCCCTAACCTTCAAGGGGCATACAATCTAAGGTCCCTAACTCACATTCATACATACACATACTAGGGACAATTTAGACAGGATCCAATTCACCTACCAGCATGTCTTTAGAGTGTGGGAGGAAACCAGAGTACCTGGAGGAAACCCACGCAGGCACAGGGAGCACATACGAACTCCAGGCAGGTGGTGCTGTGGTTGAGATTTGAACCAACGACGCTAGTATTGCCAGGCGGAAGTGCTAACCATTTAGCCACTGTATCTATACCATAGTTTGTAGATGTTATAACTTTCACACAAAGCAATCAATATACACTTGTTGGGATTTTTGTTACCAAAAACATGTAGCAGAATACATTTTGGCCTAAAATTATGACTAACTTTGAGTTTACTTCATATTTATTATAGCTGAAAGTAAATATTTTGGGGGGCTTTTTGTTTATAGCGCAAAAAATAAAAAGCGCACAGGTAATCAAATACCACGAAAAGAAAGCTCTATTTGTGTGACAAAAAGGACATAAATTTTGTTTGGGTACAGCATTGCATGAGCGCGCAATTACCAGTTGAAATAGTGCAGAGCCGAATAGGAAAAAAGGCCTGGTCAGGAAGGGGGGGGGGGGTAAATCCTCAGGATGGCAAGTGGTTAATATAAATGACTTTTAATTGTAGGATACTCTGAATTCATAGAAAGCACCCCCGAGGAAGAGGAAGACTTTGAAAGGCTTTGGATGCTGTATTCTTGCTTTATCTATGTAGGGCGAACCTTTTGGATTCATTATATAGCCTTGTGTATGTGTGAATATAATTTGTAGCCACAATAATTGTACCAATATGAGTTTTTATCTTTTAGCAAACTTTTGTATCAAAAAAGAAAGTGTATTTTTATAATAATTTTTGGTAGTTGATGTAGCTTCAAAAGTCCCAATTAACAGAGGGGGCTCTTGGTCTTGTATGTACAGGTATCCCTCGCTTAATGACCGAGTTACGATACAGGAGACCGGTCATTAAGCAAGTTTAGTCGTTAAATGAGCAATTGTATTTAGTACAGTATGTACATTACAATATTCAGAACAAAGAAATGGACAAAGGTAACTCCAACTTGATGACTTTGCTTTTATTTGCAAGTATGGTACCACCTGGGCTGAACATCAGAGAAACAGCAATGCCTAGGGTGGCTAAGAATGTCAGGCAACACCATGTACATACTGTACAGTATTGTCCATACAGTACAGTACATACTGAAGACATTACAGTACTCATCGAGAAATCTGTGGAATTTGTGGAGTAGAAAAAGCCACTAAAGAAGCCATCATAGACTGCACAGAAGCCACCATATACCAGAAAAGACACCCTAGGCCACAAACAATCCACCACAGGCCGCACTGCCGCATCACAAGAAGATCCACCATAGGCCGCATTTCAGTTTCTTCGTCATAAGTTCCCCAGCAGAGTTGCAAGTCTGAACAGCGGATCGTAAGTCAGAGGAAAGGAAATTGAATCAGGTCGTAAGTCCGAGGGCAGGTCGTAATTCCGAGCAGAAAAAAAGGTTGTAAGTGCAAAAATTTGTTAAAAGGGTAGGTCGTTAAGCGAGGGATACTTGTATATATAGGGATGATGGCTATTAAGCATCACAGTCCCTTCCAATTTTCTAGTGCCACTGGAGATGTTAGTGGCAGATAGTCCCACCCAATGTAAGTTAGTGTCATATGCCCACCGTACTATCACAGTCTCTCTATAAGTCGCTGAATGCCGCCGATACCAGTATAAAAAAAAATCCATTCCTTTTTGTATGGCTCAAATCGCACAGCACTCACAGGGAAACCACATGCGATTCAGACAGGAATCGCACTGCATTTCTGTTCAAATCACGTGATTTTTTGCAGTGCAATTTGAGCCCAATCATTTTGTATGGGCTCAAATTGCACCGCAAAGGTATTGGTTTCAGGTATTGGAGCAATTTCATGATTACGAGTACTTATGCACAGGCTTAGTGTCAACACTGATACCAGTATTAGTGCAACCCTAACTTTTAAATCCCATAAGTGAGCATTTAAAAGTTTTGAACAAGCTTCTCGACTGTTCACCAAATTTTACTGGTGGTTGACTCCAAAATGAACCTCCTATATCTTTCAGCTTTGCCTACAGCTGTAGGTGGCTAATTCTGCTTTGCACTGGGCCATCAGCTGACAGGTTCTTGGTTGCTCAATCTATAGGTATAAGAACAGTCATAGTGTGAAATGCAGCCCTGTTTAGGAAGGTCAGTCGCCAGAATTATGGAAAGTAAGGCTCCATTCACACTAGGGTGTTTCAAATTGCGGGCGAAATCGCTGCGATTCTGCCTGCGATTTGAAAACGCACATTCAATGACACCTGAAAATGCGGGATGTTTTTGCCGAGATCACGGCGCATTTTCCACACAAAAACGCACCGCGATTGTGCCACTACCAAAAAAGGTTTCGGAACCATTTTTGGGTGTGTCGCTTGATTTTGTTTGCGTGATCACAGCTCGTTTGTTGCATGGAAAAAATGTGCTGCGTTTATAGGTGCCATTGAAATTAATGGCACCAGAACACATGAATGCGCATTTTCACATTTTTACATCGTGGGCGGAATAGTGAAGATTCCGCCCACAATTTGAAACGCCCTAGTGTGAATGGAGCCTAAGATCTGCCTAACAGTTTTCCCTACTGATGTGTCCTACAAATAAAGGCCCACTTGCAGTGCTTTCATCATTCCCTTTTCTGTGGAGAAAGAGAATGATTGATGAGCCACTGCAGAGGTTTTTTAGTGGTGCTCATTACTGCTCTTTAGACAGTTGCCATAAATATTATTATGAGTGATTCCCGATCAGTCCCATTGTTTCCAAATATTGAACCTTGTATGAATTCAGTAAGTGCCAGTTTATAGGCCCCTAAAAATAAGTAAATCATTAACAACTGAAAAAAAAAGGATACATTTGCAAACCCCAGTCATTATAAGATTTGAAGGGTATAGGCTCTGGGAAAGGAAAAACATGAAAAAGGAAAGGTTACATTTATGTTTTCATTTGCTATTTGAAAATATTAAAAATAAAAAAGACAGAAATACAAAAAAGAATCACCCAAAGCATCCACCACACGTTTCTCTTTTGTCATCCACTGTTCATCAAGCTTTAGAATCTCATTCTGGAGGCTGTCAATATCTTGTTTTATTGAGTGATAATTTTTTGCAAGTGTGGACTTCATGTACTGTTCTTGGTATTGTGTTAAAAGTTCTCTTCCTTTACTCACTGAGTCTTGGTATTTTTTCCTGTAAAACAAATTAACTGGATCATCACATCCTGTTGTACATACATTTCATAACCTAAAAAAATGTGTTATCTACAAATTACTTATTAAAGTTATTCTCTGGGAAAAGAGTTCAACTATTTTTGGTTCTGGAGAAGGTTAATGCAGTGTTGGAAAACTATAAACCTGGTTACTGCAATCATGCACACTGACACAGATCAAAAGCATAAATGTTTTTACTAAAACTAAAAATGCTATAAAACAATACATTGCTTAATGCCATAATATATTACAGCTATCTAGCTGCTAAACATATCGGACTTGCTGTTGAAACATTCATTGAATATGTTATAGTTAGCAGAACTTAGGGTCATGTGCTCAAAAGTATTTTTGATGGTGGACATATCTCATCATGATCCGTATCATAAAACACAAAACACAGCACAAGGACCTTGAGAGTATATACAGTTTTGTTCATATATATTTGGACACAGCTACAATTTTATTTTTTTTTCAAGTATTTACCAAAACATATTCAAGCTATAGATATATATTGGATATGGGCCAAACGTGCACTCTCTCAGGTTTAATTTGAGGGTATGTACATATGTACCAAAACATATTTAAGCTATAGATATATATTGGATATGGGCCAAACGTGCACTCTCTCAGGTTTAATTTGAGGGTATGTACATCCAAACTGGAGGAAGGGTTTAGGAATTGCAGCTCCTAAGAGTAGCCGTCCCCTCTTTTTTCATGGGACCAAAAGTAATCGGACAATTGGATCTAATCATAAATAAAGTATTCATTTTTAATATTTTGTTCAGAATCCTTTACCGGCAATGACTTCCTGAAGTCTGGAACCCATGGACATTAAGAAAGACTGGGTTTCCTCCTTTTAGATGCTTTGCCAGGCTCTAACTGCAGCTGTCTTCAGTTGTTTTTTGTTTGTGGGTCATTCTGCCTTTAGTTTTGCCTTCAGAAAGTGAAATACATGTTCAATTGGGATGAGATCAGGTGACTGACTGCCATTGCAGAATATTCCACTTCTTTTCCTTCAAAAGCTCCTGGGCTGCTTTTGCAGTGTGTTTTGGATCATTGTCCACCTGTACTGTGAAGCACTGGTGCCTGGTGATTACCGACAATCACCGACGGGGAGGAAGATTGTTTACAAACAATCTTCCTCCTTGTCAGCTCGAGCACACTTCACGGGATGGCTGTGCACAGTACAGCAATCCCGATCAGTGTGCTTACAGTGAAGAATACCCCCCCAACCCCGCCCCCTAGTAAAACACTCCCGGCACACAGTTAACCGTTTGATCACCCCTCACATTAACCCCTTCCTGTTTTTTTAGCAAAGACATTTTGACCTAAATTTATGATGAAATTAGATTTTTTAAATTTTTTTACTGGACATGTTTAACTACTTCAATACTGGGCACTTATACCCCCTTCTTGCCCAGGCCAATTTTCAGCTTTCAGCGCTGTTGCACTTTGAATGAAAATTGCGTGGTCATGCAACATTGTACCCATATGAAATTTTTATAATTTTTTTCACACAAATAGAGCTTTCATTTGGTGGTATTTAATCACCACTGAGTTTTTTATTTTTGCTAAATAAAACAAAAGCACCTGAAACTTTTGAAAAAACGCACTTTTCTTCGTTTCTGTTATAAAACTTTACAAATAAATACAATTTCTTCATAATTTAGGTCAAAATGTATTCTGCTACATTTCTTTGGTGAAAATAATAGTAATAATTGAATGTGGTTTTTTTTTCAAATGTTTCTATTACTATTTTTATTTTTTATTAAATGTTTTCTTTTTGTTACTATTTTATTTTTCAGCACACTGTGACCAAAGCAATACAATGTTACCATAGTAACATTGAACTACTCTGCACAAGTGAGGAGGATTTTTTTTTTATTTAACACATTATGATTGCTAATACCAATGTATTTCATTGATATTTGCAATCATTGTTACTGAATGAAACTGATTCATTCAGTCTTTTTTTGTGATTAGCTGTGATTGGGCAAAGCTGATCACATGATACAGATGGGCTGTGATTGGCCCTGTCTGTATCATGTGACTGCCTTGACCAGTCACAGCTAACAATATAATTGTATACAATGGATGACATGACAGGAAGCCATCCATTGTATACAATTGGCATGTGATCTGCTGTGATTGGTCACAGCGGTCACATGACACTGGCAACGGGCTGGTGTAGTGATGTCATCGACTGTGTCCTGTGGACACAACCGGTGCCAGATGTGCGGCCCAGCGGCCGTGTGAGCGGCTCGTTTTGACAGGACGTCATATGGCGCCCAGTCACAACGGCAAGTATCCCGCCCAGCCGTCAATCTGCTATAGGCCGGGCGGGAAGGTGTTAATTGCAAAAAGTCCAAAATTTATTTTCTAAAAATTGTCAGTCTTTTTTTGCTTATAGCGCAAAACGCACAGGCGATCAAATACCACCAAAAGAAAGCTCAATTCATGGGAAAAAAGGATGTAAATTTCATTTGGGTGCAGTGTTGCATGACTGCGCAATTGTCAGTTAAAGTAACGCAGCGCCGTAACGCAAACAATGTCCTGGTCATGAAGGGGGGTAAATCCTCAGGAGGGCAAGTGGTTAAAATAACAAACACTCACCTCTTTGCAATCACTCGCTTATACAGCCCCCAAAACATGTTTATGTTAAAGATAATAAGAACTATATTAAACCACTTGCTATCCTGAGGATTTAACCCCTTCCTGACCAGGCCATAAATTTAGGCCACAATGTATTCTGCTACATGTTTTTGGCTGAAAAAAAATCACAATAAGTGTATATTGATTGCTTTGTGTGAAAGTTATAGCATCTACAAACTATGGTATAGATAATGGAATTTACACAGCTTTTACTTTCTGACTGCCCATCACATTTGTTGAGGTGCTAAAATACCAGGATAGTACAAACACCCCAAACTGACCCCTTTTCAGAAAGTAGACATGCTAAGCTATCTGCTGAGAGGCATATTGAGTCCATGGAGGATTTATTTTTTTCCACAAGTTTTGGAAATTGAAACAAACATTTTTTTTTACATAAAGTTGTCATTTAAATTCTATATTTCTCACACAAACCATGAGTATAGGTGGACTTATACCCCAAAATACATTCTGCTACTTCTACCGAGTATGGGGATGCCACGTGTGAGACTTTTTGGGAGCCTAGCCACATACAGGAGCCAGAAATCCAATGACCACTTTGAAAGCCTGAAGGTGCGTAACTTCCTCATTTCACTTCCTCACTATCCATCACAGTTTCGGAGGTTCTGAAATGCCAGGATAGCACAAACTTACCCCCAAATGACCCCTTTTTGGAAAGTAGACACCCCAAGAAATTTAAAAATAGGCATGGTGAGTATTTTGAAGATGTCATTCTTTCTCACAAGGTTTTGAAATATAAAAAAAAAAAAGAAAAAATATCTTTTTGTTTTCATTCATTTTCCAAAAACTTGTGGCAACAAACGAGATCTGCAAAATACTCACCATGCTTGTTATCAAATTCTTTGGGGTGTTTACTTTCCAAAAAGGGGTCATTTGGGGGGGGGGGGTTGCTGCTACCTGGTATTTCAGGGCATCCGAAACTGATAGGTAGTCAGGAAGTGTAATGAGGAAATAAAGCCCTTTAAAAGCCTGAAGGTTATTGGATTTTGGTGTCCTGTACTTGGCTAGACTGCCAAAAAGCCTCTCATATCTGGTACCCCCATACTTGGGAGAAGTAGCAGAATGTATTTTGGGGAGTAATTCCATATATATCCATGGTGTGTGTGAGCAATAAATCATTTAAGAGACAATTTTGTGTAAAAAAAAATATTTTTTTTTTATCATTATTCAAAAACTTGTGGTGAAAAAATAAATGCTTCTATTGACTCAACATGCCTCTCAGCAAATAGTTTGGGGTGTCTACTTTCCAAAAAGGGGTTGTTTTGGGGGGTGGGGACATTTTATGCCCAGCATTAGAAGTTTATGCCACACATCATTCACTCTTCTAACCACCTGAAGACCAAGCCTTCTCTGTTACACTTTTTGTTCCCAAAAAAAAAAACCTGTAATTTTTGCTAGGAAATTACTTTTTTTATTCCATAAAAGTTTATTTAGAAGTGACAACATGTTACAGGAAAATATAAAGAAATGCACACGCAGCATCAATCAGGTCATAGACACAGCTTAAACCAAAATACAGGAAGAAACAACATGGTAGAGTGCGACACTATGGATAACATAAGCATGGCAAATTACGGCAGAGATAGGCCTGTAGTACTCAAGATTCAAAAATGTACAATATAGAAGGTAATAACAGCTTACTTCCACCAAGTGAATATTGGCGTACTGGCCTAAGCATGGAGGAAATGAACCTTCAGAGCCTAAACCAAAAGCAGTACACTATCATGAGGCTAAGTGAGCATCGCAGTATAAGAGAAGACGTCGTGAGTACCATTGACTATCCTAGAGGAGATAAGCTAACCATATACCAAGTAATCCTGGATAAAATGAAGATTAAGCCTGATCGAAGACTAAGAGGTTGTCGAGAAAGAAAAGAAAAAAGGGGAATAGAAAGAAAGAAAAGGATAAGAAAAGGAAAAGAATGGGAGTCATAGTAGAGAGAGAGAAGAGAAAGAGGGGGAGAGAAAAAAAAAAAAAAAAGGGGGGGGGGGAGAGAGTAAGGGGAGAGGGAGAAGGGGGGATAAGAGGCAAAAAAAAAAAGGGGAAGCAAGGGAAGCGAAGGGTCCGGGCTGCGAAGTTTGTGTCAACATTGTTATTGGAGATCATAAATGAGAGTGTCAAGAATTTAAACACTCACCAAAGCTAAGCAGGCAAATATAAATTACCGGAAAAGAGGTCCTAACCACACAGATTATGAGAGAACCAAGGGCATAACCAGAGGTAGGGCTGAGCTCAATCAGGTATCCCGACCCATGAGAGATCCGAATTCAGGGGTAGTTACAAAGTGGGTCCAGCAGGCCCAAACATGTGAGTATTTAGTTGGCAGATCAAGTGCAGTCGCAATCAGTTCCTCCATTTCCGCCACTTTGCCTACTCGATTGAGCCAATCGCGTATAGTTGGGGGGTGAGTGGAGCCCCATAGCACAGAAAGACAGAGTCTGGCTGCGTTGATCATATGCATAGGGACTTGATCATATGCATATATCATATGCTAGGGACTTGAAATATTGACTCCTAGGAATGGGGGTATGATGAAGCAATAGCTGAACAGCAGAGAAAACTATGGGCAGAGTGGTCACTGAAGTCACCAACCGGTGGACCTCCTGCCAGAATGGTTGAATAAGTGGACAGGACCACCAAATATGCAAGAAAGAGCCATCAGGTGTCCCACATCTCCAGCACACGTCAGGGACAGAAGAGTTAAACCGATGAATTCTGGAGGGAGTACGATACCATCTAGTGGCTAATTTGAAGCCATTTTCCTGCGTCGAAACATTACTCGAGCAGGAGTGGGAGTACATAAAAATGTGGTCCCAATCCGACTCTGATAAATCCGTCTTTAGGTCTCTGTTCCACGCACGGCAAGAGGGGAAAGAAGTGCAAGTCCTGCTGTCCCCTAGGAGAGGATAAATCTCAGAGATCAAATGCTTCCGCGGTTCGGATTGAGAGCATAAGGATTCAAATGGAGTAACAGGGCGAGTCCAATTATGGCGGGATTTATGGAAAAGCAGGAAGTGTCTAATCTGAAGAAAGGCCCAGAGAGGGAATTCGCGGATATTCAAGCTAACCTTCAGCTCCTGTAATGTTTTCACCTTGCCGGAGTGAAGAAAATGTTTTACTAAAATCTGAGCGTATGGCCAGTAATTTGATAAAAAATCCTTGTGCAACCCTGGGGGAAAATCTGGATTCAGGCGGATCGACGTCAAGGGACTAGGAGAGTCCGAAACGGAAGACGTTTTACAGGCCTTACGGAAAACTTCTAACGTGGGACCTATCAAAGGATGGGAGAGGAGAACTTGAGGTGTGTGTTTCGGCAATAGCCAAGGGATCGATGGTAGGGGAGTGGGCGAAAAAGCCTTCTCCAAAAGGACCCAGTCTTTGGAAGCAGAATGAATGTGCCAATCGACTATGCGGGAAAGATGACACGCCCAGTAATAGCGGTGTAGGTCAGGGAGCCCAATGCCCCCGCTGAGTTTGGGACGAGTCAGCTGAGAGAACGAGACCCGCGGACGCTTGTGATTCCATAAAAATAAGGAACATAGTTTCTTGCAAGAAGCAAAGAATGTCAATGGAAGTTGAATTGGCAAAGTTTGGAAGAGATAAAGGAGACGCGGAAGTATATTCATTTTAATAATGGCAGCCCTACCAAACCAAGAGAAGCAGGGGCGATGCCACTTGTTTAGGTCTTCCTGTATGACTTTGAAAACCGGTAAGAAATTTTTGGCATAAAGGTCGTCCAGATTGCGAGTAAGTTGTACACCAAGATATGGAAGGGCATCCCTCACCCACTGAAATGGAAAATGAGACTCACAGAAGGAGACGAGATCAGTGGGAAGGGTTATGTTGAGGGCGTATGACTTTGAAAAATTAATTTTCAAGTTTGACAAAAAGCGGAAAAAGGCAAAGTCTTTCAGCAAACTCGGTAGGGTGGTGCGAGGGTCAGCCAAAAAAAGGAGGATATCATCCGCATAAGCAGCAAGTTTGTATTCTTTGTCTGCTATCCTGATCCCCTTAATATCTGGGTTAGCGCGAATTTGTCTCAGAAGAGGTTCAAGGGAAATGACGAACAGAAGCGGGGATAGGGGGCAACCCTGACGAGTGCCATTTCCCAGGCGGAAAGGGTTCGATAAGTGTCCATTAACCCGAACTTGAGCTGTAGGGCCCGAGTATAGGGTCATAATAAAGTTTATCATTTTCTCGCCCAGGCCCAAAGCCATCAGTGAGCCCTGCAAATAATCCCAAGCAATCCTGTCAAAGGCCTTCTCAGCATCCAATGAAAGGAAGAAGGCCGGAGAGTTAGATTTGCAAAGCCAGTGTTGGAGATTAAGGGCCTTGATAGTGTTGTCCCTAGCTTCTCTACCAGGGATAAATCCCACCTGATCCAAGTCAATGAGGGAAGGGAGCAAAGGGAGAAGTCGGTTAGCAAGCATCTTTGCAAACAACTTAATATCCACATTTAGCAGGGAGATGGGTCTGTAATTAGATACCTGGGAGGTATCTTTACCGCTTTTGGGGATGACGGAAATGTGTGCTTCCAACAGCCTATGGTGTGGCCTAGGGGACTGAGAAAGAGTATTGAAAGCGGAAAGAAATGGAGTACTCAGAATGTCCAGAAAGGATTTATAATAAGCCGCAGACAAGCCGTCAGGACCCGGACTTTTGCCCGTTTTCAACTGCCGTACCGCGCACTGCAATTCGCTTAAGGTCAAATCTTGGTCCAGCGATAGAACCGTCTCCTCAGAGAGAGCGTTTGGACCATGAAGTCGAAGAAATTCAGAGATTAGGGACGCTCTAGGCCTGCCAATGTGCATCGGGGGACGTTCTGGTGGAAGATTATAAAGGGACTTATAAAAATGTTCGAACTGAGAGGCAATATCAGGATTGGACGTGGCCATCACACCGTCAGGGCCTCTTATTTTATGTATAGTCATATGGGATCGTTTTTCCCGAAGAGCCCGAGCAAGAAACCTCCCACTTTTATTGGCAAACTCATAATAAAGCTTTTGGGAGAGGATGAATCTTTTCTTGACCACTTTGCCCAGCTCAGTAAGAAGTCGCAAGCGAGCACTTGTGAGTTCCGAAAGAGTCGACGCAGCCAGAGTCCGTTTATGTGCCCTCTCCAGAGAGCGTATCCTATCTGTAAGTAGCTTCAAACGTTGCTGTCTGTCTTTCTTACGTCTCGTTGCTGCCGCTATAAGGCAACCCCGGATAACACATTTATGAGCTTCCCATTGCGTAAGGGGGGAGGTATCCGAAGAGCCATTTAAAGAGAAATATTCACACAGATGAGAGCGAATATCTTGTTCAATAGCACAGTCTGCAAGAAGCGAGGCGTCTAAGCGCCACAGCTTCGAGCGAGCAAGTTTCTCCGGAAGCCTCAAGGTTACGGTTATGGGGTGGTGATCGGAGAGAACCATCGGCTCTATAGAGGCAGCATGTAGAAATGGGAGGTCCGACTGTGACAGAAAAAGGTAATCAATCCTAGAATACTTATTGTGCGGCGGAGAAAAGAACGTGTAATCCTTAACAGTGGGGTGGAGTGTGCGCCAGGAGTCATGTAATTGCAAGTGTTGCAACTGCAAATGTATCTGCCTGAGGGCCTTAAAAGGCAAAAATGAACTGCCCGAAGAGGAGTCTAGCAATGGGTTTAATGGGACATTCAAGTCCCCCCCCCATTATCAGCATACCCGATTGAAACTCAGCCAAAGTAGCAGCAGTCATACGCATAAACGTGACCTGTTTGGTATTGGGAGCATAAATATTGGCAAGTGTGATGGGTCTGTTGGAAAAAGAGCCCTTGACAAACAGATATCTGCCCTCCGGGTCAGCAAGGGAATCCTGTAGCACAAATGGGAGATGTCTGGCAAACAGGATAGCCACTCCTTTCGATTTAGCCAGTGGATTGGTGGCATGAAGAACAGTAGGGTATCTGAAGTTAAAAAGCTTGGGTATGGAGTCCCGGCGAAAATGCGTCTCCTGGAGGAGGAGTATATCCGCCTTTAGCTTATGCGCGTAAGAAAGTAACATAGATCTCTTTTCGGGAGTGTTCAAACCCTGAACATTGAGTGAAAGAATTTTTAAGGACAGCAGTCCCGCATTAGAGGCGGGAGAAAGCATGACTGCAGAGCTTGATCGCGGAAGCCTGATGACACAACTACAAACGAGCAGGGAGAAGAAAAAAAAAAAAGAGGGGGGGGGAGTAGGAGAAAAGGGAGAGAAGTAAGGGGGTAGAGAGCGAGAAAAAAGAGAAGGAATAAGAGAACTCCCAAGAGAGAGAGAAGAAAAAAAAAAAAAAGAGAGAGAAGAAAAGGGGTGAAAGTACTACACGGCTCGGGGAGAAGACCAGCTAGTCCACGTATGAAAGGAAGAGTACAGAAAGAGGGAGGAAAGTTAGAAGAAGAAAGAGATCAGAGCCAAAAAAGAAAAAAGGGAAGGAAAACGAGAGAAAAGAAAAAGTAGAGGAGAGGAAACTAATAATAGTAGCCTAATGTATGAGGTCAGTGAAAGCTCACAGAGCTCACTGTGTGGGGAACGAAGTAAGCGTTGAGCCAAGAGTGAAGCAACCGCCGGCCGGTCGCCTTGTAAAGAGCATAACCAAAAAGACAAAACAAAAGGAGGGTGAGTGTTGAAAAGGGGGGGGGGGGTGCAAGCAAGGCATGTAATACTGTGTACTATAAAGGCCAAGCTAAAAGGGAAAAGGACTTGGACATCCCCAAGAGGTAACAAGCCAGGAGGCGTATGCAGGTGCCCGCGGCGGGCACGCTGGCAAAAAGGGGCAACCGTGATGGGATTAAAGGCCACAGATATTCCAATATATGTATAGAGAAGATATCTAGGGGCTAACCAATCCTGCTTGAGGACAGGGCAAATTATATCCGTACAAGAGCAGAACCAACAGGCAGGACATGTTAAATGGTGGATCTGTGAGAGGCCGTAAGGAGTAAGTAAAGAAGCAATAATACAACATAACATATGAACAAATGCCATACAGGAAAAACAAATATCAAAGCAAAAACTGAGGTCAGGAGAGAACCCTAGAAAACATTATACCCCAGCTTCAAGCATCCGTACTACTGAGGATCCCCAGACTCAGTGCCAGAACTGTTACCCTGTGGAGACGAGCTCAACTAAGTATTGCAAAATATGGAACGGATTCAACCCAAACCCCTATGACACCCACGAGAAAGAGCAGCACCTCTCTTATAACCAATGCTGAAAGGAGGGGGGGGGCACACCCCTAGGACTGGGGGGATGCATAGAGCCCCAAAACAGCCACAAGCGCTTACATAAGAGCAGGTCACAGGGGGGTACACTAACCGGCTCCATGAGGCCTCAAAGTGCGCAGAGGTGATGGTCATTCACGCGGCGTCGTTTAGAATGTAACAGAGCTCCCATCAATCCCCTGGCAGCAACATTGTGAGGTAGATCCCTCTCCCCCCCGTCCCACCCCCCCTCCCTAAATAACAACTGCCCCCCCCTCAAAATCCCGTATCTAGTGCAGAACTCAAAGGATATCAGATGTAACCACGGGTATCATATAGAGTACGTGTCCGAAGCAGGAACAGAGGCAACTCCCTCTGGTCAAATAAATCCCAAAAGGCTGCAAAAATCCCTCAGATGACGCCAGGTCACGGCCTGGGTTTGCAGTGCAGTCTAAACTTGAAGGAGCCGGCCTTCCCAAGAACTTTCACCAAACCTGAACGAGAGGAACTTAAAAACAGGAAGCGAACCGGACACCCGGAAGGATATAGAGACCCCTGCCGTAGGAGCAAGACCGCTCTTCTTCAGTAGTCAGTAAACCGCTGAGAGATAGTTCCACGAAGCAATAGGCGCAGAGATCCATAACAAGAGCAGAAGGCTGATTAGAGCACTGAGAATCCGCAAACTAATGGGGTGTATACCGGGTGTCGATCTTAAACAAGTCTCCTGACCCGTATGCTTAACAAATATCACCCCAAAACCTGGGGAGGTGGCATATCCACATGGATGACTAGAGCCTGCGGGATCGACTGTAAAGAGGCAACAGGAACCATCGGGGCAAACCCATAAAGCCCAACTCAAAACAAAAGTAGCTGGCCAAACACAAATCCACAGGAAAACTGGAAAAACGGAGGCTGAAAGCCTGCTGGCGTGGCGGATCATTGGGTCCCGTGCCGAGGCTTCCTGTGTGCCGGGGAGGCCGTGGGACTGGAAGTGTCCATAGAGGCCCCTGCAGGGAGTCTTGGAGGTGTCGAGGGGATCGTCCGGCGCCGTCGTTGAGCAGGGCTAGGCCCGCTCATCGCACCATCTTCAGCTCTCAGATCTAGGGCACGTGGCAACCACATAGACCCGTTCCAATCGGGTAAGGCAATCGGAGGAATATCCAAATCAGAGCAAAAAGATGGCAGTTCCTCAGGAACTCGCAGGTTGAAATTACGGCCATTCACTTGAGCAGAAAGGCAGAACGGAAACCGCCATCTATAGGGGATGTTGCGCATGCGGAGAGTATCCAATAGGGGGCGCAGCGCCCGCCTTTGTCGCAGGGTCAGATTGGATAGGTCCTGATATAGCTCTATCTCCGCCCCCTCATAGGCAAGATGTCTTCTCCCCCTGGCGCATTTGAGGATATCCTCTTTAAGCGGGTAACTTTCGAGACAGCAAATTATGTCCCTGGGAGGGTCTGTGTCTCCCCCCCTAGGGCGGGTCGCCCGGTGTACACGTTCAATGGCAATCATGGTTGAAGGTGGGCGACCTAGGAGGTCATTAAAGATAGCTATTACCGCTTTAGGGACATCACAAGGTTCCACTGATTCAAGAAGGCCCCGGACCCTAATATTGCGTCTGCGTCCACGATTGTCTAAGTCCTCAATGTGTCTATAAAAATCTCGAATGGTCGACATGTGCAGCGCGGATTGTTGTTGTAGAACAGAAATTGCGGCCTGATTCTGCCTGGTATCCAGCTCCACCCGCTCCACCCTTGTGCCCATAGAGCGGATGTCATCTCTCAATTCAGTGAGGGCAGAGGTTAATGTGGTGGTCAAGGTGGATTTTATGTCAGCTGCCACAGTCTGGAGATCCCTTAATGATAGGGAATGTGTAGCACGTGAGGAATGTGAGGAATCCAGCTGTGGCACTGTGTCCAGCACAGCATATTCGGCTGTGCTTGCAGAGACTGTGTCAGAGACTGCAGAGGGAGGGGGAGAGGGGGATGACGCTGGAGAGGGAGAGGGCTGCGGCCCTGCTTTCTGCTGGGAGCGGAAGAGCTCCTTTATATGCCTCCCCTGTGTGTTCGGGCCCCGCGGGGACCGCGATCTGGCCCCAGAGGGTGCCCTGTCAGACTTCCCCATAGCAGAGGGGAGATGTCTCACCCGTCCGTGCAGAGCGGCAGCAAGGTAAGATCCGGCCGGCGGGAGCTCTATACCTATGTGGCCATCCTCACTCGCGGCTCGGCCACGCCCCCCCAGGAAATTACTTTTAACCCCCAAACATTATATATTTTTTTAAAGCAGACACCCTAGTGAATAAAATTGTGGGTGCTGCAATTTTTTATGTTACATAGTACTCGCGCAGCGATTTTTCAAATGCAGATTTTTTGCAAAAAATACACTTTTTTTACTTTTAATGCACAAAAGCACAATATATTGGCCAATTATTTGGTAAAATATAAAAGATGATGGTATGCTGAGTAAATTGATACCAAACATGACATGCTTTAAAACTGTGCATGCCCCGTGAAATGACGACAAACTGCATACATTTTTAATATCCATAGGCAACGCTTTAAAAGCCTTTACAAGCTACCATTTTAGATTTACAAAGGAAGTCTAGTGCTAGAATTACTGCCCTTGATCTGACATTCGCGTCGAGACCTCACATGCATGGTGTAACTGCTTTTTACATACTGGCATAGGGTCAACGCTCGCGCACGCATGTGTGCGTGTGCGTGGGGGGGCGAGGGTGCTTTTTTTTTTAAGTTATTTTGTTTTTTTTAATATTATTTTTACACTGTCACTTTCATGTTTTTTTTGGATCACTTTTAATGCTATCACAGGGAATGCAAATATCCCCTATAACTTCAATTTCTTAGACTATAGAGATGATTGGCACCATTCCAGTCTCCCTCCAATGAGCTCTATGGTCATCTGGCAGAAACACCGGCTGCATTCTCAGGTTCTCCTGATGGCACAGGATTGCCCTAGAAGGTCATGGAAGGCATTGGGGGAGGGTGGGCATCTTCTCCTGCTGCTTGTAAAAGCAATCCTGCAGCTAATTAGCCACCAACATTGCTTTTACATGAAAGCCGATCACCAGCTGAAAAAAACGATACCAGGATGATGCATGCAGCTGTTGGCATCATCCTGGTATAACCATTCCAGTGATGTACTAGTACATCGCTGGTCCTTGTTGGGTGTATGTGCTATGTTTTGTTTTTTTTTGTATGCAGCCTGTGGGCTGAACGAAAAAAAGAGAAGAAAAAGTGTGTGGTATGCCCACCATTAGAATATACTGCCCTGCATCCACCCACTTCTAATGGTGGGCACACATTAGGTCACACGGTGCCACATGCGTCAATTTCAAGATTGTACAAATGTCTATATAGTGGCACGCTTGAATAAAAATTGTCCACGTATAAGTGGTACCCAATATGGAAAAAGGATGATACCAAGTTCCAAACTATCTTGCCACTGCTCCCCAGTCTGGGCATCCAGGGGGCTCCATGTGACTATCTTTTCCCTCGTAAATCCGAAACGTATATGTATAGCCTGTTCCCCTCTCACAGGTCTTATTCATCTTGACCTCATATCTGGCACACTTGCTGGGGAGAAATTGTTTAAATGGAAGGCAGCCAAAAAAATTAATGAGGAACTCAGAACGCAGATTTTTTTTCTGGGGAGTATAGACATCTGCAAATTTTTGGTTAAGGTGATTTACGAGTGGCCGAATTTTGTGCAGCCAGTCAAATTCAGGGTCACCCCGAGGGGGACAGAGTGTGTTGTCATTGAAATGCATAAAACATATTATACTTTCATATCTATGCTTGGCCAATGCAGCAACACAGGCATATGATGAATCGGGTCTGTGGACCAATACAACCGCAATTAATATTTTTTAGTAATGCCCATGTTGAGGGTTAGATCCAAAAAAAATTCAATTCGGAAACTGTAATGGGTTTCCATGCGAATGGTCTGGCGGCGATAAATTGTGCATATAAATTGCTTTGATCCACAATCAATGCAAACAGAATTTAGCTTTCTTTTGTTGGTCGCCTGTGCGGTTTATATTTTTTGCGCTATAAAAAAAAAAAAAGGACTGACAATTTTGAGAAAAAACTATATTTTGGACTTTTAGCTATAAAACATGTACAGTAAAAAAATAAAAAAAATCAAATTTCATCATAAATTTAGGCCAAAAATGTATTCTGCAACATGTCTTTGCTAAAGAGAAATCCAAATACGTGTAAATTAATTGGTTTATGTGAAAGTTATAGAGTCTACAAATGCAGGTATAGATACTGGAATTTAGTTTTTATACTAATAATTGTGGCGATCAGCGATTTATAGCGGCGATCAGCTACTTATGGCGAGACTGCGACATTCTGACACTGGGGGGAACTGACTTGTAGTCACTGACATCCCCAGTGACACCAATACAGTGATCAGTGCAAAAAAAAAAGCACTGACACTGTACTAATGGCACTGGGGAGGAAGGGGTTAACATTGGGAGGCAATCAAAGGGTTAACTGTGTGAGTGGAGTGTTTTACTAGGGGTGTGTGCTTCACTGTAAGCACACTGATTGGGATGGCTGAGCTCAGCTATCCCGAGCAGTGTACCCAAACTGTCAGTGTTTGCCGGTAATCACCGGGCTCCGGCGGGTAATCACCAGCCGGGACTCGTTGATTGACACCCGTGGCCACGATCGGCGGCATGGGTAGGGCGGTCTCGCGCCTCGAAAGCACCCTCTACCCGGAAATGCAAACTCACATATATATACGTGATTTTGCGCAGCGGTGCCATCCTGTCACAGTATATCTACTGTGGCTGGTCAGCAAGTAGTTAATTTGGCAATTAAAACAATCCCACTTCTGACACCAGCTATTAGGCTACTGTAGAAATAACCAAGGGGAAAACCATCCTCCATGAAAGGATTTATCCCAACCCCCAAATTCCACTCTGTGTCACCTGGTTCACCTTACATTGTACTTTTAAAGGGGTTGTGAAGGCAAGACATTTTTTAACTTAAATCTATTTTTTAATATTAAAATAACAAACATGTTATAGTTACCCTGATCCTCCTTTTCTGGGGTCCCCTGTTGGCGCTCTGGGCTCTATCCCCCCCCCACCGAGTGCCCCTATAGCAAGCCTCATGCATGCTCTCTCCTGAGCCCTGTTCTGTGTGTCCATAAGACACAGAACAGGGCTCGGTCCCACCCTCTGCTTCTCGTCACTGACTCCACGTGTTTGACAGAAGTGGGAGCCAATGACAGCAGAAAGAGCCTTGCACATTGCTGAATTGAAATCAGGCTCAGGTATGTATTTACAGGGGCTGCGGGGAAGCTGCATGCAGAAAGTATTTTTACCTTGCTGCATAGAATGCAGTAAGGTAAGAAAAACCTTCTGCCTTTACAACCACTTTAATGCATTCCTTGCATTAAGGTAAATAAAATATCATAATGTTGTTTCACCCTTCTCATCTCCCTAAATGCTTACCTAAGTCCTGTATCATTGCAGCACTGTGCTCATCTACAGCAGTGCTGGTTCTCTCTCCCTGCCCTCACAGGCACAGAGGGAGCAGTGTGGGTCACTGGCATGTGTATATTTATAGCATTCTGTATGCTTTGTATTGTATTTCTGCAATTGTAAATAGGTTGCATACACAGCATTCTTGTTTGAAGAAGGCACATTAATATACTACTAAGTTGTTTCCTTGACTTTACTGCAAGAATTAGACAAACTGCAAAAAATAGCAAAATAACTGGAGGATCCTCAGGGATTTGCCAAAAAATAATAGAGGGATCTCACCCAGATGTTGCACTGGTTTCAAATTGTAAACAAGACTCAAAGAAACAGACTAAACTTAGTTCAGCGCTTTGTACTCAAATATGCACTATGGTTAAGCAGATTCCCTATTCTGGGTCATCAGAAGGACCCCAGAGTCTCTGTTATGTTGAAGTAGATGTGTTGGCACTACAACAAGACTTACAGTGGTCTTCTTAGGTGAGATTCCTACAAAATTCTGCTGGGCTCTCTTTTATATATGTAAAGTAAGCTCCAATTCTCCCGCTATCCTGGTATCATCATATACAGGTGAAACTCGAAAAATTAGAATATCATGCAAAAGTTCATTTATTTCAGTAATGCAACTTAAAGGGTGAAACTAAAATATGAGATAGACTCATTACATGCAAAACAGGATAGTTCAAGCCGTGATTTTTCATAATTGTGATGATTATGGCTTACAGCTCATGAAAACCCCAATCCACAATCTCAGAAAATTAGAATATTACATGCAATCAATAAAACAAGGATTGTACATAGAACGATATCGGACCTCTGGCTCCCCAAATCAACACAGACTGTGGAAACTTCACACTGGACTTCAAGCATCTTGCAGTGTGTGCCTCTCCATTCTTCCTCCATACTCTGGGCCTTGGTTTCCAAATGAGATGCAAAAGTTGCTCTCATCAGAAAAGAGGACTTTGGACCACTGAGCAACAGACCAGGTCTGTCTTTCTTTAGACCAGGTAAGACACTTCTGATGTTGTTTGTTGTTCAGGAGCAGCTTGACAAGAGGAATACGACATTTGAAACCCATGTCCAGTATCCGTTTGTGTGTGGTGGCTCTTGATGCACTGACTCCAGGCTCAGTCCACTCCTTGTGAAAGTCCCCAATACTTTTGAATGGCCTTTTCCTGACAATCCTCTCCAGGCTGCGGTCATCCCTGCTGCTTGTGCACCTTTTTCTTCCACACTTTTCCCTTCCACATAACTTTCTATTAATGTGCTTTGATACAGCATTTTGGGAACATCCAACTTTTTTGCAATTACCTTTTGAGGCTTTCCCTCCCTATGCAGGGTGTCAATTATGGTTTTCTGCACAACTGTCAGGTCAGCAGTCTTTCCCATGATTGTGATTCCTACTGAACCAGACTGAGAGACCATTTAAAGGCTCGGAAACCCTTTGCAGGTGTTATGGCTTAATTAGCTGATTAGAGTGGGACACTTTGAGCCTAGAATATTGCACCTTTTCACAATATTCTAATTTTCTGAGATTGTAGATTTGGGTTTTTCATGAGCTGTAAACCATAATCATCACAATTATGACAAATCACGGCTTGAACTATCTTGCTTTTCATGTAATGAGTCTATCTCATATATTATTTTCACCTTTTAAGTTGTATTACTGAAATAAATGAACTTTTGCACGATATTCTTATTTTTTGAGTTTCACCTGTATACTGTGAGATTATTGATCACACCCAAGCAATCATATCTTCCTGCTGACAGCACCTTTAATGAGTCCTACAATTTTGGATGGTCAAAGTTTATATGCCGGATCAAATCTATTAAGGTGGGCCAGCTATAAACATTTGTTCCAGCAGTAAACATGTATGATTTGTACATCCATTTAAAATTTCATTGCTTTATATTACATCAGGTAATTTGAAACTGTAATTTAAATTTAACAAAAAAAATTATTTGATTCATTAACAAAAGGTTATGCCGATACTTAATTGTAGTTTACAAGTACACCATGAAATATGTGAAATTACTCTAGATGCGCCCAACTTATTAATTCCCACAGGATGAATGAAAGCTGTGCGAAGTCTTGACCCTTGGTACAGTTCAACAGAAACAAAAGTCTAGGTGCCCATGAGGTACATCAAGACAAACAAAATATATAAAAAGTTTTTTAATCTTCAATATCAAACAATAAAAGTTCTTTACATTAATAAGCCTTTAAAAATAACAAAGATATTAGTATCACCCCTATTTTAGTGAATTCAAGCGGCGCATACATTTCAAAATGCTATCATTAAACATAAATTAACATTCATATATTGTGTCATTCTTTGTCTTCACCATTACTACTGTAACAAAAAATACATAAATAAATAAAATTAAAAACACAACTTAGTGAATAAAACACAAAATTGTGACAATCCACAATTCCCGAGACTTGAAAAGAATAATATATATAAACGTAAAAAGTCCCGTGATAAAGAAGAAATTAAAGTCCAATGCTGAAATAAATTCATAAAGAAAATATTAAAGCTCAGTGTTGAAATAAATTCATGTGACATAAAAAAAAAATTAAAGTGTTGAAACTCTGTGCTGAGCCCACCGTGCAAGCATAATCAAGAGGATATCCATTAATTGGACCAGGAGATTCCTCCAAGAATAACCCTTCCAAGATTGGTTGCCAGGATAATTGAAAAAACTGAACTCCACGATATCATGAAAAGAGAAGAAAAAAACTCCACCATATCATGAAAAGAGAAGAAAAATATCCGCTCCAATAGTATATTACCCAAGATAAATGACTTTATTTGCTCCAAGTAATGCACTTACAACATTAAAAACATCAACAAGCCTGAATAATAGATCCTAGTGTCACGCAGATACAGCATGGTGCTCTCAGCATCTCTGAAACTGTTGGACAGAACGCCGTCATGTCACTTCCGGTTCTACGTCACTTCCAGTCTGCCGCACCATCACGCCCTGGCGCGTTTCTTCATATCCTGAATTACTCAAAGGCGTGACGGTGCGGTGCAGCTTACCGCTTATATCAGGAGACATTAACTGGATCACCAGACTGATATTTATGTTTAATTCATTCACTACCGTCTCACAGGAAGTGATATCAGTTACTGGCAACCACCAAGCTCCATCCGTATATTATAACAAGGCAAAAAATATCAAACATTATAAAACATTAAAACTATAATTCCTTTCTTAATGTGCCAATGACAGCAATATCATATGTGATATAAATGACAAATAATATGATACTACTGACACTGAAACGTGCAAATACTAATACAGTATATTGCTGTCATTGGATGCATATACCGTATTTTTCGCTCCATAAGACGCACCTGACCATAAGACGCACCTAGGTTTTAGAGGCGAAAAACAAGAAAAAAAAATATTCTGAACCAATGGACTGCAGACACAGTACAGGAGATGACCAGAGACTGCGGACACAGTACAGGGGATGACCAGAGACTGCGGACACAGTACAGGGGATGACCAGAGACTGCAGACACAGTACAGGGGATGACCAGAGACTGCGGACACAGTGCAGGAGATGACCAGAGACTGCGGACACAGTACAGGAGATGACCAGAGACTGCAGACATAGTACAGGAGATGACCAGAGACTGCAGACAGTGCAGGGAATGACCAGAGACTGCAGACAGTGCAGGGAATGACCAGAGACTGCAGACAGTGCAGGGAATGACCAGAGACTGCAGACAGTGCAGGGAATGACCAGAGACTGCAGACAGTGCAGGGAATGACCAGAGACTGCAGACAGTGCAGGGAATGACCAGAGACTGCTGACCTTTGGGGAGGGAGGGGGAGCGGGTACCTGAATTTGACCTTACCTCTTCTTCCCGGGCCGGCTTCTGTGACAGCCGGGTGCCCACTGCGCATGCGTGAGAAGCGCTGCGCTTTGTGAATGGCCCGGCGCCTTCTGGGACCTGTCATGTGTCCCAGAAGACACCGGATCATTCACAAAGCGCAGCACATGCGCAGTGGGCACCCGGCTGTCACAGAAGCCAGCACGGGAAGACTGTGCAGCGCTGGAGTGAGGAACAGGTAAGGCCCTGCAGGAGACAACAGCTGAGCGGCCGACCCGGTATTCTGACATGGTGGCCGCAAAAATACCGGACCGGCCGCTTTATATTCGCTCCATAAGACGCACTGACATTTTCCCCCCTTTTTTGGGGGGAAAAAAGTGCGTCTTATGGAGCGAAAAATACGGTATAAGGATATATGAATACCATCATCAATTGTTATAATATCTTATACCGTCATTAATTTTAATTAACAGTACTCTCTCACTGATTAGCATACTTATACTAAATATATTTTTTTTTCATTTTAAAATGAAATTTACAAAAATAAAATAAAATAAATTAAACTGAAAATAAAAATGAAAATAAAAATACAAATACAAATAAATACAAATACAAATAAAATCAAAATCAAAAATGAAAATGCAAATGAAAATAAAAATAAAACTAAAAATAAAAAAATTTAAATAAAAATAAAATTAAAATTAAAACAATAATGTAATAAAATTAACTAAAGATTCTAATGTGCTCCTATACATCACTGATAAAGCAGTTAATGTCCACTTCCACATTCAGCCCTCCTGGCACTAAAGACTGAAGTGCATGAATCTACTTAGTTTCCCTTTTAGATAAGTCTCTTACTCTATTGGATCCTCTCCAATTGGGAGGGACCCAATCAACTCCCCAAAATTCAAGTACTTTAGGATTTTTACTGTGGAATTGGCAAAATGATCTGACACATTATGATAAGAATATCCCTTTTTAATATTTTTTATATGTTCGGCAATCCTCACTTTCAGAACGCTCTTAGTCCGGCCTATGTAAATAAGGTTACAGGGGCACTTAATGGCATATACCACATGCGTAGTATCACACGTAATGAATTCAGGTATCTTAAATTTATGTTTATTTGAATCAAAAGAACTAAGTTTAACTGCATTGCCTATTCTGCAATTTCTGGTGAGTGCACACCTAATAGGGGGTGCAAGGTGGGCTCAGCACAGAGTTTCAACACTTTAATGTTTTTTTGCATCACATGAATTTATTTCAACACTGGACTTTAAATTCTTCTTTATCATGGGACTTTTTAAGTTCATACAGTGAGGAACAGAAGTATTTGAACACCCTGCGATTTGGCAAGTTCTCCCACTTAGAAATCGTGGAGGGGGCTGAAATTCACATTGTAGGTGCATTCCCACTCTGAGAGACAGAATTTGAAAAAAAATTCAGGAAATCACATTGTATGATTTTTAAAGAATTTGTCTTGCACTGCTGAACATAAGTATTTGAACACCTGAGAAAATCAGTGTTAATATTTGGTACAGAAGTCTTTGTTTGCAATTCCAGAGGTCAAACGTTTCCTGTAGTTCTTGACCAGGTTTGCACACACTGCAACAGGGATTTTGGCCCACTCCTCCACACAGATCTCCTCTAGATCTATCAGGTTTCGGGGGTGTCACTGAGCAACACAGAGTTTCAGTTCCCTCCAAAGATGTTCTATTGGATTTAGGTCTGGAGACTGGCTAGGCCACTCCAGAACCTTGATATGCTTCTTACGGAGCCACTCCTTGGTTATCCTGGCTGTGTGCTTCGGGTCATTGTCATGTTGGAAGACCCAGCCACGACCCATCTTCAATGCTCTGACTGAGGGAAGGAGGTTGTTGCTCAAAATCTCACAATAAATGGCCCCATTCAGCCTCTCCTTAATACAGTGCAGTCGTCCTGTCCCCTTTGCAGAAAAGCACCCCCAAAGCATGATGTTACCACCCCCATGCTTCACAGTAGGGATGGTGTTCTTGGGATGCAACTCATCCTTCTTTTTACTCCAAACACAACGAGTGAAGTTTAGACCAAAAAGTTCTACTTTGGTCTCATCTGACAACATGACTTTCTCCCATGCCTCCTCTGGATCATCCAGATGGTCATTGGCAAACTTCAGACGGGCTTGGACATGTGATGACATGAACAGGGGAACCTACCGTGCAATGCATGATTTGAAACCATGACGGCATAGTGTTCTACCTACAATGACCTTTGAAACTGTGGTCCCAGCTCTCTTCATGTCATTGACCAGCTCCTCCCTTGTAGTTCTGGGCTGATTCCTCACCTTTCTTATCATCAGTGATACCCCACGAGGTGAGATCTTGCATGGAGCCCCAGTCCGAGGGAGACTGACAGTCGTCTTTAGCCTCTTCCATTTTCTAACAATTGCTCCAACAGTTGATCTATTTTCACCAAGCTGCTTGGCAATTGCCCCGTAGCCCTTTCCATTCTTGTGGAGGTCCACAATTTTGTCTCTGGTGTCTTTTGACAGCTCTTTGGTCTTGCCCATGGTAGTAGTTGGCGTCTGTGACTGTGGGGTGGACAGGTGTCTTTAAAGAGCTCAGACAGGTGCTACTAAGTTAGATTAATGAGTGGAGTAGAGGTGGACTTTTTAAAGGCACAGTAACAGGTCTTTGAGAGCCAGAATTCTTGCTGTTTCTTAGGTGTTCAAATACTTATGTTCAGCAGTGCAAGACAAATAAATTCTTTAAAAATCATACAATGTGATTTCCTGAATTTTTTTTTTAAATTCTGTCTCTCAGAGTGGGAATGCACCTACAATGTGAATTTCAGACCCCTCCATGATTTCTAAGTGGGAGAACTTGCAAAATCGCAGGATGTTCAAATACTTCTGTTCCTCACTGTATATATTATTCTTTTCAAGTCACGGGAATTGTGGATTGTCACAATTTTGTGTTATATTCACTAAGTTGTTTTTTTAATTTTATTTATTTATGTAGTTTTTGTTACAGCAGTAATGGTGAAGACAAAGATTGACACAAAATATGAATGTTAATTGATGTTTAATGATAGCATTTTGAAATGTATGCGCCACTAGTATTCACTAAAATAGGGTTGATACTAATATTTTTGGATTTTTGAAATAGAGTATAGTGGCAGCAATATATATATTATTCTATTTAGAAGCTAATATTTTTTGCATCAGGCGCGATATAGTGACATTTGGATTTTAGATTCCAGGTGGTCACTTATAAAATAAATTTAAAAATAACAAGTCCAATTCCAAAAATGTCAGCAATAGGTAAATACAAAAATCTTCTTTATTGCATAAAAGAGTAAAAATATTCCATGGCTAACGCGGTTCACTCTAAAAACAGACCTTATTCATAGCTAGTTATATCAAAAATAACAAAACCAATATATAGAGTGGAACACAGCTGCCTAACCCACCATCTGTAATCGGATTCAATAACTACACCTGTAGATGCAGGGGACGGGCTGAGCTAATGTGTACCACTATCCATATAACACACTCAGTGAACATAATAACTCACAATAAATACATTTATAACCACAGAGAAAAACAAGCCTTTAAAAATAACAAGCTGGTTTGCTGTAGACAATTCATATTTTCATATCTTATTCATGAATACTTGTCTTGATATTCCACAAAATACCAATTGAATACAGGAATAAAGCGCAATGTAGGCTGGGTGGGGAGGGGGCGGGATGATGGATGGAGGGGAGGAGCAGGGGATAGGGGGAATGGTAGAAGGGGTAGAAGGGAGAAATGCCACTTTCCAAATCGTCTGTATCTGTCCTTTCCCTATCTCCCTTTGGGTGATAGTAACTGTAGTGGGTCAGGAAAATTAGAGTAGTAATGAATGATATGAAGTTTATGACTTATAACGTGAAAGGGTTGGTTGAACTCTCCTACCAAAAGATATAAGATACTTAGGGAAATCTGTCAACATTCCATAGATGTAGTATTTCTCCAAGAGACACATCTAATTCACGATACAAAAGTGAAGATAAACTCAAAGCATTACATAACATGGTACTATGCAAATTCCCCATTAAAAGGGATAAGGGGTAGCGATTGGTCTGTCAAGAAATGTGAGTTTTATATTGGAAGTAAAAAAAAAAGAGGACCCAGAGGGCTGATTTCTACTCCTAAAAGGAAAACTACAAGGAGCTGAATATACATTGGCTAATATTTATTGTCCAAATAAAAATCCAGCAGCATTCTTGGCGGGATTACGAAGAGAGCTTGCTGAATTTAAAAAGGGTAACCTGGCTGTGGCCGGAGACTTAAATCTGTGTATGGATCCTCAGTTGGATGCGTCTTCATGTACGAGGAGAGAGGGGGAGAAGAATTTAAAATCACTAAAGAAACTACTTTATCAAGGGCAACTTATTGACACCTGGAGAGTTAAGCATCCAAGAGAAAAAGATTATACCTTCTTCTCTCCCGTGCATGGAACGTATTCTAGATTGGACTATATAATGATTGAACATAGACAACTGGAGTCGTGTGTTAGTGCCAATATAGAGGTTATTTCTGTATCGGATCACGCTCCCGTCACAATGAGACTCCGGGTAGATGGGGACCAAGATAAATTACCATGGTGGAGATTAAATGTGATGCTTATTCAAGGGGAGAGATAGGGCAATTCTTTGAGCTTAATGAGACAGAGGAAGTATCAGCGGCCACAGTCTGGGAGGCTCATAAAGCCTATGTTAGAGGAATACTTATTTCAAGGGGAGCAGAAAAAAAGAAAGAACGAGAGAAAAAAATAAGGGTTGTGACTGAAGAACTCCATAAATTAGAATGGTTGCATAAAAAGAAGACAGGTATGGACGTGTATCAGAAGGTAATTATAAAAAGGGAAGAATTAAGGATCTTATGGAACAAGAGTCGAGAAGGGTATTTAATAGGGTCTTAAAAGAAATATATCGGTGGGGGAATAGACCTAGAAAATTTTTGATGTGAAAACTAAAGGAAAATAAATAAAAAAATTGTATAGAAAAAATTAAGGATGATAATGGAGAAATGGTATACTCCAGCCCCGATATCACTAATAGGTTTCAAAAATATTATAGTCAGCTTTATAAAGTGATTTCTAGAGACCCCAAAAAAAAGGAGGAGGAAATAAGGGAAAAGAGGCTAGAGTATTTAAATGAAGTGGAACTGCCAATAATAGCGAGAGTAAAATTAGAAGCCCTAGAGACACCTATTACCATAGGGGAAATTAATATGGCCTTGAAAAATACAGCTAAAGGAAAGAGTCCGGGACCAGATGGATATACAGCGGGTTATTATAAAAAATTTTGTGATCTTCTGGTTCTAAAAATGTGTAGCTATATGAACGCAATAGGAGAAGGGCTGGAAATGAGAGAGGAATCACTGTAGGCCCATATAACAATCATACTTAAAGAAGGGAAAGATAGCACACAGTGTGCCAGCTATAGGCCAAGATCCCTATTATATGTTGATACTAAACTGTACGCTAAAGTGTTGGCAACCAGACTAAAAGATCTGATGCCAGAGTTGAAACACCTGGATCAGGTGGGATTCATCCCTGGAAGAGAAGGTAGAGATAATGGTTTGAGATCATTGTTCCTCTTACAAAAGGTAAATTTTTTGAAGAAGGGAAAAATAGCACACAGTGTGCCAGCTATAGGCCAATATCCCTATTAAATGTCGATACTAAACTGTACGCTAAAGTGTTGGCAACCAGACTAAAAGATCTGATGCAGGAGTGGCTATACCTGGATCAGGTGGGATTCATCCCTGGAAGAGAAGGTATAGATAATGGTTTGAGATAATTGTTCCTCTTACAAAAGGTAAAAAGAGAGAAATTGCGGGCCTTACTCCTCTCAATAGATGTTGAGAAGTCTTTTGATAGGGTTAATTGGGGTTTTATGATGGATACACTACTGGGTCTGGGGCCTAAAATGTTGAAGTGAATAAAAGGACTTTATAGCACCCTGTCAGTGGCGGTCAAGGTTAACAGGTCCCTTTCACAGTTTTTTAAAATGTATAATGGTACCAGACAGGGTTACCCACTCTCCCCTTTATTGTTTGTTATATCCTTGGAACCTGTCCTTGAGAGGGTAAGGCAGTGTGCGGTTGTAACAGGAATAAAGCTAGGACAAATGGAGCATAAAGTGACTGCTTATGCAGATGATATGTTGTTTTATATAGTAAATCCAAGAATAACGTTGCCAAACTTAATGAAGTTACTAAAACAATATGGGGAGATATCAAATCTGAAAATGAACCTAGCAAAATCAGAAATTTTAAATATTAATATTCCAAAAGTGGAGAAGCAAAAGTTACAAAAAAGAACTTCCATTCACGTGGAGGGATAAAGAAATAGGCTAATTTAGGAATAAAACGGACCCCTTCAATAAAAACCCTTTATCAGGCAAACTATATTCCATTAGTAAACTAATTAAAAAGAACTGGGGAGGCTGTCAAAAGGTGGTGCTTCATGGATAGGTCCTATAAACTTAGTAAAGATGGTGATAGTACCAAAAATCTTGTATAGATTTCATATGCTTCCAATATATATTCCAGGATCCTTCCTTGTTATAATACAGAAGATGATAGGTAGGTTTATTTGGGCAAACAAAAAAACGAGAATTAGGTATGACACATTAAGTTGGGCGAAAGGTAATGGGGGTTTGGGGCTGCCAAATATTAGGAATTACTCCCAAACGGTGTTACGTTCACGAATAGATTGGGAATTTAATTCACAAAGGAAAGGTTGGGTGAATTTGGAAGAGACATTGAGTAAGACACAGTTAGGAAAGATGGTTTGGGCTCCACATAAGTTTCGCTCAATAGATGGGAACACTAGTTCACTGACAAAGAAAGTTTTTAGTGTTTGGGATACATTGCATAAACAAAAAAGATGGAAATATAATTCGGGTATGATCATCTTGGTGGGAACTGAGTTTTTCCCACTGGGGAAGGATAATATCTCTGGGAAATGGATTAAAAATCAGAATACACATTTAAAAGATATATTGTGGAAAAGTAAGATGCACACTTTTTTTGATTTAAAAGAAAAAAAAATTTATTTTTTATTTTAGATGACTGGCGGTATGGTCAACTTGCTCACTTTGAATCAACACTTCCACAACCACTGAGGATGCTGGAGGATCAGTACCCATTTGAGAAATTGTTGAATGTAACTATAGCCCTGAAACATGGCACCTCTAGGATATATAAGATCCTTGAGGATATAGACAGTACTGACCCTTCTCAGTTCTTGGAAAAATGGGAGTGGGAGTTGGGATCAAAGTTGAACGAACAATACAGGAATAATTTGTTTAAATTAGCACATGAGGTAACAAATATGAACACAGTGGAAATTAATTATAAATGTATGGCCGGATGGTATGTCACATCGAGTATAGCACATAAACAACAAGCAGAGATTTCACCTTTATGTTGGAGAGGTTGTGGGGGGAAGAAGCACGATGGCACATATTTGGTGGGAATGTCCGGAGATACAAGAATATTGGAAGGTTATATTACAACATCTTCAGAAGATATGTGGGACTGTTATACAGAGGGATCCGTGGAGCTGTTTATTTTATAACTTTGAATCTTTGACCAAGTTATGCAAGAATATGGTACCTTACCATCTAGTTAGTGCGGCTGAGAGCCTGATCCCTAAATATTGCCTTGTCCCTGATCCTCCAAGTATGAATTATTGGGTTAATAGAGTGGATAATATTTATAGAATGGAGGAGCTGTGTCATATTGTAGAGGATAAAATGGAAAAATTTAGGAAAACATGGAGTCAGTGGTTGGCCTTTAAAACAACTAAAAGATATGCGGATCTACTTAGAATTTAAGTAAATGAGTATTGAGGGGAGCTTGTAAGAGTGCCCACAGAGAACAGGGGACAGGAGGAAGGGAACACAGATATAGACTGATAATGACGAAGGTTAGAAACCAGGAAAGTAGTGTGGTTTTAGAGTTTTAGGGAATGTGGAGGGGGTGAGGGTGGGATGAGGGGGGGTAGAGAAAATACGATACGAGTTATTTGGGATGTATGGGAGAAACTTGTTATTGTATGTGTTTTCTTTTTCCCAACTTATGTTTATATGATATCTTTTTTTTTTGTATTTTAAAGAAAAAAAACCTAAGATATAATAATGAAAAAAAGGAATAAAGCTCATCATAGATCTCTATGCATTTTGTGAATATTCAATCATTAATATTCATTCACTTCATCAGGAGTAGATGCTACTTACGGTGTCTACAAACTAGGAAACAAGTGAGGAGCTCTCCAAGATGGCCACTTGAGCGGACAGCTCCGTTCAAGGCTGGCCGAAATCCTCCAGTCACAGAAACCACAGCCCTCCTCTCTCCTGGGTGGCAGGAGGTAAAAAACACGTCCCTGCATCACAGCATACCTGGAGGGATGGAGTGGCATACCCGCTCCCATCAGCAGCCAGAGTACCTTATACCGGCCAAACTTTTCAAGATGGAACCCGGAGTCGCTCCACAGCCACGCGGTCTACCTCCGGATGCAATTGTGGATCAAGGAGGAGGTAATCTTGAGCTACCTGACACGCAAGGAAACACACATGTGAGTACCCCAGCATATACAGAATCCCTTATAGAATGCACCATGGATGAACTGATTCTTTCTCAGCCAAGGCCTCCCAGCCCAGCTCCCTCCGATCTAGCTGCTTGCATTACATTCCGGAGTGCCTGGGTGTTAATAATTTATTCATCAAGTTCTCTGATCTGCTAGACAAAGGCCTAACCAGAATAGGATCTCAGATCATGGCTGATATTAAGGCGGATTTGCAGGGTTTGGGCTCCCACATATAAAACAAGCTTGAATTGACTGTGGCAAGGACAAATCAGCATATGGAACGCATTAAAGACCTGCAGGAACAGCTAGAGACCGCACTGGCAAAAACTGCTCTCTCCTGGTTCTCCTCCTACCTATCCCAACGCTCCTTCAGCGTCACCTATAACACTGCCACCTCCCCCTCTCTCCCCCTCTCTGTTGGAGTCCCCCAAGGCTCTGTCCTTGGACCCCTCCTCTTCTCCATCTTCATCTCCTCCCTTGGCAAACTGATACACTCCCACGGCCTCTATGCCGACGACACACAAATTTACCTCTCCACCCCCTCATTGCCCACCTCCTGAACGACATATCAGACTGGATGTCGCTCCATTTCCTCAAGTTAAACCTGTCCAAAACCGAGCTCCTGGTTTTCCCCCCAGCCAGCGCCCCCCCTCCCATCCTCTCCATCACTACTAGCAATACCACCATCAATCCAACCCCACGCGCCAAAGTCCTGGGTGTCACCCTGGACTCAAACCTTTCCTTCCAACCTCATGTTCAATCACTATCAAGGTCATGCAGGCTCCACCTCCGCAACATCTCCAAGATACGTACATTCCTCACCCCAGACACTATTAAACAACTCGTACACTCCCTCATCATCTCACGCCTGGACTACTGCAACTCCCTTCTCACTGGCCTACCCAAACAAACGCTATCCCCACTCCAGTCTATCCTGAATTCAGCGGCAAGACTCATCCACCTCACCAACCGCTCCACATCTGCCACCCCCCTCTGCCAATCCCTTCACTGGCTCCTGATTGCCCAGCGCATCAAATTCAAATTACTAACTCTGACCTACAAAGCCACTCACAACGCCACCCCAAACTACCTAACTGACCTGATACCCAAATACCACCCTACCCGTGCCCTTCGCTCCTCACAGGACCTCCTACTCTCTAGCTCCCTGGTCTCCTCATCCCACGCCCGACTGCAGGACTTCTCCAGGACTTCCCCCATCTTCTAGAACTCCCTACCCCAATCCATCAGACTGTCACCTACTCTCCTCACCTTCAGGCACACCCTGAAAACCCATCTCTTCAGGGAAGCCTACCCCACCCTCACCTAACAACCGATCTCCACTTCTCCCACCACTCTATCCCTCACAGCCACTCCTGTACCTCCTGTACCACTTCCCCTCCCTCCTAGATTGTGAGCTTGAAAGAGCAGGGCCCTCAAACCCCTCGTGTATTGTACTGTTACTGTTTTGTCTCATGTTCTGTCCCCCTTGCTATTGAGAAAACCCTTTGGCGCTATATAAATACTGTATAATACTAATAATATTTGGAAAAGCGCTCCAGGTGGTATAATTTTAGAATCGGCTCCCTGAATCCATTAAGGATACTCCTGTGGTGGTGCATGAGTTTCTGAAAGGGATCCTGCCTGACCTCCCTAAGCATAAGCTGGAGGTGGATAGGGCCCATAGGACTCTGCAACCCCCCCACCCTGATGGCGTGCCAAGGGACATCATAGCAAAACCCCATTATTGCACTGTAAAGGAGACTGTGATAAAATGCTGTCAGGACTCAGTCTCTTTGAACATCTAGGGTCACGATGTCCAGCTATTCACAGATCTCTTGCCTTACACTATAAAATGCAGGCGGGTTCTTAAGCCTTTGGTGCTTGCCGTCATTCGGAGAGAAATTTAATATCGCTGGTCTTTTCCTACCAGAACAAGGCTTTTACATTTTCGTCCTTCACAGAGGGAGAACATCTTTTATAGTTGGGAATTATTACTCAGGAGCCTGCTTCATTTCCGTCTTGCGATGGTATCTATTCTTCAAAGCACAGTTTGCCGCTACGCCTGATCTATCCCGATCTACAAGCAACAAAGGGTGATTTCCCTTCTTTTGTATTTCTTTTTGCATGGGGGTATTTTTAGATACCTGAGGACTTCTGTGGGACTCATTATCTATCTAGGTTGAAGTTACAAGTTTAATTATTTCACAGGTTATTTTGCTGGTTCCTGGGGACTTGTAGGACCCCCTGGGTTTGCCTAGGGGCTCCTAGGGCTCACGGGACGGGGGGCGCCTCCTGCTTAGGGTGCCCTGCAGTTATCCCGCTTGGCCTGAGCAGGGATTCCCAGTTAGGAATTGAACTGAATACTTTTGCAGTTTTGTAAAGTCGCACGCTATTTGATATTTACTGTGCTCAGTTTGGTAGACGGTCTGGGGTGGCACGCTCCTCCGCCTAACCTTTTGTGCCTTTTTGTGACACCTAGGTTCAGAAGGTGGTCCCTCTCTTTGCAGGACATGTCACTTCAGTGTGCAGGCAGTGGGGGTGGTCTGGACCCCTCACACTCGTTGCATAAATCTTGGTTCTTTTTCTCTATGTTCTTTAATTTTTTCTTACTTGTTTTTTTCTCTTTATGTCTGGAGTTAAGGCGCTTGTCCTCCTCAGGGTTATTTGTGCTAAAAGCAAAATCCCGGCCAGAGGCCTGGCTGACTCCTGTAATGGTGTGGTAAGTGGATGCATGATGTATGAGCATACCCTCTCTTCTGCTTCTCAATATGTATCCTGCTAATCAATCTACATTAAGAATTTACTCACATAACACACAGTGCTTAAACTCCACTGTGAAAAGAAGAAAACATTTTCAATATTACCACTCACAGCACACTGATGTGTTGCTTCTTCAGGAGACCCATTTTCCTAGTTCGTATCGCCCGACTTTCATACATAACAAATTCCCAAATTTTTTTTTTGCCAATGCTTCAGACAAGACTGGTGGGTAGCTATCTTTTTCTCCAAAACGGACGGTTTTTAGTCCCCTTTTAGAAATCAAAGATCCTAACAGGCGTTATTTACTTTTGAAACCATAGCAGGTCACTTGTACTCCCTGGTTTCCTATTATACCACAAAAACTGGACAGCTCCCTTTTCTCTCCGGTATGTTTTCCACGGTATCTTGGCATCTGGAAGGCACTGTGAACTTTGGTGGGGACTCTAATATAAAACTTTAGATCTCAGTTTAGATAAATCCAAGGCGACTGTCGCTCAACTTAAATGACCCCCTAGAAGGAGTATACAGTGAATATAAAAAGTTTACACACCTATGTTAAAATGTCAGGTTTCTGTGATGTAAAAAAATGAGACAATGATAAATCATTTCAGATTTTTTTCCACCTTTAATGTGACCTATAAACTGTACAACTCAATTGAAAAACAAACTGAAATTTTTCAGCGGGGGGAAGTAAACATAAAAAACTAAAATAATGCGGTTGCATAAATGTGCACACTCTCTTATAACTGGGGATGTAACTGTGTTAAGAATTAAGCAATCACATTCAAAATCATGTTAAATAGGAGTCAGTACACACCTGCCATCATTTAAAGTGCCTCTGATTAACCCCAAATAAAGATCAGCTGTTCTCTAGCAGGTCTTTCCTGAAACTTTCTTAGTCGCATCCTACAGCAAAAGCCATGGTACGCAGATAGCTTCCAAAGCATCAGAGTGATCTCACTGTTAAAAGGTACCAGTCAGGAGAAGGGTACAAAAAGAATTTCCAAGGCATTAGATGTACCATGGAACACAGTGAAGACAGTCATCATCAAGTAGAGAAAATATGGCGCAACAGTGACATTACCAAGAACTGGACGTCTCTCCAAAATTGATGAAAAGACGAGAAGAAAACTGGTCTGGGAGGCTGCCAAGAGGCCTATAGCAACCTTAAAGGAGCTTCAGGAATATCTGGCAAATACTGGCTGTGTGGAACATGTAACAATCTCCCATATTCTTCATATTTCTGGGCTATGGGGTAGAGTGGCAAGACAGAAGCCTTTTCTTACAAAGAAAAACATCCAAGCCCAGCAAAATTTTGCAAAAATACATCTGAAGTCTCCCAAAAGCATGTGGGAAAATGTGTTATGGTCTGATGAAAGCAAGGTTGAACTTTTTGGCCATAATTCCAAAAGATATGTTCGACGCAAAAACAATACTGTACATCACCAAAAGAACACCATATCCACATTGAAGCATGGTGGTGGCAGCATCATGCTTTGGGATTGTTTTTCTTCAGCTGGAACTGGGGCCTTAGTCAAGGTAGAGGGAATTATGAACAGTTCCAAATACCAGTCAGTCAATATTGGCACAAATCCTTCAGGTTTCTGCTAGAAAGCTGAACATGAAGAGGAACTTCATCTTTCATCATGACAATGGCCCAAAGCATACATCCAAATCAACAAAGGAATGGCTTCACCAGCAGAAGACTAAAGTTTTGGAATGACCCAGCCAGAACCCAGACCTTTATCCGATGAAAAATATGTGGGTGATCTGAAGAGGGCTGACAGATTTGGAGTGTTTTTGCAAGGACGAGTGGGCAAATATTGCCACATCAAGATGTGTCATGCTGATAGACTCATACCCAAAAAAGACTGAGTGCTGTAATAAAATCAAAATGGTGCTTCAACAAAGTATTAGTTTAAGGATGTGCACACTTATGCAACCATATTATTTTAGTTTTTTATTTTTACTTCTCTCCACCTAAAAGATTTCAGTTTGTTGTTCAGTTTATAGGTCACATTAAAGGTGGAAAAAGTTCTGAAATTATTTATCTTTGTCGCAGTTTTTTACATCACAGAAACCTGACATTTTAACAGGGGTGTGTAGAATTTTTATATCCACTGTAGTTATTGCTACAATGATCCATGCCTCAAGGCTGGTAGACATTTGAAGGGAAACTCATCCCACGGGGAGTGACTATACCCACTGTTCGGTCCCACATGCCACCTATGCCAGAATCAATCATGTGTTTTTATCTTAGTTAGTAACAGTAGTGTGCCTCATGTACTTAAGTCTCACAATAAGGAGATGGCATTCTCTGATCATTCTATGGTCTGCTTCTCTCGCAGTCCCTGGGGATGTCAAGATCCTTTCGATGGAGATTAAATGAGTCGCTTCTCAGTGATCTGGTATTGTGTACGGAAATAGTGACAGCCTTATGCAAATATTTCCAACAAAATGATACGGCGGACATTTCCCCGGTCACGTTCCTGATCCCTCGAGAGGCAATTGGATGTTCCCTGGATCAACTTTACCTATAAATGTTAGTATGCAGTTATATTCTGTGTATCTAGGAAATAATCCAGGCCTTTTTTAAAGCAATCCACGGAGCTGGCCAGAACCAACTCTTGAGGGAGTATATTCCACATTTTCACAGCTCCCACTGTGAAAAAACCTTTCCCTGCTTGGAGATTAAATTTATTTTCCTCCAGACGTAAAGAGTGCCCCCTTGTCCTCTGTGATGACATCAGGGTGAATAACTCTACACCGAGTTCACTATATGAACCACTGATGTATTTATACATGTTGATCCTATCCCCACCTTAATCTCCTCTTCTCAAGAGAGAATAAATTCAGTTCCTCTAATCTTTCCTCATAGCTGAGCTCCTCCATGCCTCGTATCAGTTTGTATGCCCTTCTCTGTACTTTCTCCAGTTCCTCAATGTTCTTTTTGTGAATTGGTGCCCAAAACTGAACTGCATATTCCAGATCAAATCTTACTAATGATTTGTATAGGGGTAATATGATATATCTCTCTCTGGAGTCTATACCTCTTTTAATACAACAGAGGATTTTGCTCGCTTTAGAAACTGCAGTTTGGCATTGAATGCCATTATTAAGCTTGTGGTCTACCAGAACTCCCAGATCCTTCTCCACCATTGATTCCCCCAGGTGTACTCCCCCTAGTATGTATGGTGCATGCATATTCTTAGCCCCCAAGTGCATAACCTTACATTTATCAACATTAAACCTCATTTTCCACATAGTTGCCAAATTAAACAGAGCATTGAGGTCAGCTTGTAAGTTGAAGACATCCTGTAAGGACGTTATTCCACTGCATAGCTTGGTGTCATCTGCAAAGGCTGAAATGGGATTTTAAATCCCAGACCCTGTATTGTTTATAAATATATTAAAAAGTAAGGATCCCAACACTGAACCCTGGGGTACACCACTGATGACTCCAGACCATTCAGAGTATGAATCATTAACCACTACTCTTTGAAAACGATCTTTTAGCCAGTTTTCTATCCATTTACATACAGATTTTTCCAAGCCCGTAGACTTTACCTTACACATTAGCCATGTGTGGGTAACTGTGTCAAACGCTTTTGCAAAATCCAAGTATACCACGTCCATCGCCACCCCTCTGTCCAAGGTTTTGCTCACCTCCTCATAAAAAGAAATCAGATTTGTTTGACAACCTCTGTCTTTCATGAATCCATGCTGTCTGTTGCTTAAAAGTTTTTTCCAGCAAGAACTCATCTATGTGGTCTTTGATTAAACTCTCCAGTATCTTCCCAACTAGGGAAAACAAGTAAAAACTAGGAAACAAGTTCCAAAGTGTAGAAATTATTATAGCACACCAGTTCTTAGAGGACAGGTGTGCTATAATCCTGAAGTGCACGTATCCTTACAGTGGTATCATTATTTCTAAACTTTGAAAACAATGAGCTGGTTTGCTGTAGACAATTCATAATCAAAATTTCAAAGGCTAGTAATGAAAAGAACAGTTGTTTGATATTCAAAATTAAAATTATTTATTTATCCTGTTTGGCTTGACGTACCTGAAGTAAACCTTTTTTTTTTCTGTTTTTTTAATTCTTTATTGATGAAGCTAATGCAAATAGGATATACTGTAGGTAACTAATACAAAGAAAGAGGTATTGAATTCATACATAAATGAAGGCTTTTCTTGTATAGGATGAGCTTGGCCCCATCTCTTGGTGACATTTGTATGGATCTTTCATGTGATGAATGACCTCACTGACCACTAGAAAGCCAGAAATAGGCAAGACCAAACTTGACTTTTCCACAAAAAAAAAAAAATCACATTTTCATAAAATGTAATCTGCCTATAATTCTGCATCTACTGAGTTGTTTTTCTTTCAATTTCTAGAAAAGGTGGTTGGTCTGTGCATATGCAATTTTTACCATTTGCTCAGTTTGAAATGGCTGACTTTATGACAGGTTTACAATAAACTTAAAGGTCACAAGCCAGGCAAAATGTGTCCAGCTGACCTTGTCAGTGCATTCAGAGCTAAAAGGCAGCAACATTCAACGGATACTGGCTATAGAAGAGATAGATACATAGATATATCTATTTTTCATTTATTTAAGTTTTTATGCGTTTATTTCAACATAATACAACATTACGTAGAAGTAATATGGATGTTACTGTATTAAAACTAATGTTACCAAAAAGCCACAAGCACTTCCACTGAACAACAGAAATCACAGTACGGTCATACAAAATAAGTCTTCTCAATGCATATGCTTTTAAGACATTCAGATGCTGAACAGTCTGCTGTCTTAAGAGTGAACACTATCAACTAATTAATGATAATACAGTTCCTAACTCTACATGGAAAAATTAAAAGCCATTGAGAATTAGGTAGAAATGAGCACAACGTAATAAGCACCACTGTGGATTTAGAGGTAAATGTGTGTACATTCTTTGAAAAGATAATTCAGAGTGTAGCATTGCTGTTAACCATTTGCCTACCGGGCGCTTATACCCCATTCCTGCCCAGGGCAATTTTCAGCTTTCAGCGCTGTTGCACTTTGAATGACAAATTGAGCGGTCATGCAACACTGTACCCATATGAAATTTTTAGCATTTTTTCACACAAATAGAGCTTTCTTTTGGTGGTATTTAATTGCTACTGGGTGTTTTACTTTTTAGCGCTATAGACAAAAAAAGAGAAAAAAATTTGAAAAAAAAAAGTTTTTCTTTGTTTCTATTATAAAATTTTGCAAACAGGTAATTTTTCTACTTCACTGATGTGCATTAATGAGGCTGCACTGAGACGCAGCACTGATGAGCACTGATAGGCAGCACTGATGGGCACTGATGAGGTGGCACGGATAGGCAGCACTGATGGGCACAGATAGGAGGCATTGATAGGTGGCACTGATGAGCTGGCACTGATGATGCTGCACTGATAGGTGGCACTGACTGATGGCACTGATGGGCGGCATAGATGGGCACTGCAGGGCACAGGTGGGTGGCACTGCAGGGCACAGGTGGGTGGCAATGATGGGCACAGGTGGGTGGCACAGGTGAGCGGCACTGCTGGGCACTGATGATCAGTACCGATCACTTCTCTGACAATTGCCGGTTATCGGGAGTACTTTCCTCACACTGTGACAGCGTGAGGAAAGTGAAACCGATAACCAGCAACTGTATTTACCCGATGATCCGCTGTGTCATTGGACACAGCTGATCACGTGGTAAAAGTCCGCTGTGATTGGCAGTTTACCATATCACCTGATCAGCTGTGTCCGTAGGACACAGCGATCACCAGAGGCGCCGGGTGCGCGCCACTGGGGGTGAGCAGGGGGCGTGTTCTGGGACGACGTCCATGTACGTCCTCCCAGAACTAGACAACCGCGCTGTAGCCATCTTTCAGCTATAGCGCAGTAGGGAAGAGGTTAAAGTGAAATTGTGCCTGTTGGTGCACAGGAGAAGTCAGGGCAGACTTATACAAAGCGACCAGACACAACAAACGGCGTCTGCGATTTCTACAGATAAAGGAATTGTTTAAGTGGCTTTGTCATAATTTTGAAATAGTAAACACAAGTCCTTCCAGCAAAAAGAACGCATAAGCTGGTCAGCCTAAAAATCACATTTGGGTGCCCTCCTAACATACATTATATTGCCAAAAGTATTGGGTTGCCTACCTTTACACGCACATGAACTTTAATGGCATCCTGGTCTTAGTCCATAGGGTTAAATATTGAGTTGACCCACCCTTTGCTATAGCAGCTTCAACTCTTCTGGGAAGGCTGTCCACAAGGTTTAGGAGTCTGTCTATGGGAATGTTTTACCGTTCTTCCAGAAACGCATTTGTGAGGTCAGGCACTGATGTCAGGCCAGCCTATCAGGTTGAGGTCAGGACTCTGTGCATGCCAGTCAAATTCCTCCACCCTAAACTCACTCAACCAAGTCTTTCATGGACCTTGTTTTGTGCACTGGTGCGCAGTCATATTGGAATAGGAAAGGCCCATCCCCGAACTGTTCCCACAAATTTAGGAGCATGAAATTGTCCAAAATGTCTTGGTATGCTGACACCTTAAGAGTGCCAAGCCCAACCCCTGAAAAATACCTCACACCATAATCCCCCCTCCACCAAACTTTTCACTTGGCACAATGCAGTCAGGCAAGTACTGTTCTCCTGGCAACTGCCAAACCCAGACATGTCCAGACATAGAAGCGTGATTTATCACTCCAGAGAACACTACTGCTCTAGAGTCCAGAGGTGACGTGCTTTACACCTTTTTGCATTGCACGTAGGGATATAAGGCTTGGATGCAGCTGCTCAGCTATTGAAACCCATTCCATGAAGCTTTCTATGCATTGTTGTTGTGCTAACCTGAAGGCAACACAAAGTTTGGAGGTCTTTAGCTATTGACTCTGCAGACAGTTGGTGGCTTCTATGCACTGTGCGCTTCAGCATGCGCTGACCACGCTCTGTTGTTTTACGTGGCCTAGCACTTCGTGACTGAGTTGCTGTTCCCAGTTGCTTCTACTTTGTTATAATACCACTAACAGTTAACCATGCAATATTTAGTAGCAAGGAAATTTCACGGATGGACTTATTGCACAGGTGGCAACCTATCACGGTACCACACTTAAATTCACTGAACTCCTGAGAGCGACCCATTCTTTCATAAATGTTTGTAGAAGCAGTCTGCAAGCCTAGGTGGTTGATTTTATACACTTGTTACCATGGAGGTGATTTGGAGGGGTGCTCCAATACTTTTAACAATATAGTGCATATAAAAATGTATGTTGCCCCAACATTTCATATTTCCGATGTTTCTGTGTTTCCATGTACTTGTACATAGAAAGTATTCTGCCAGCCTGATGAGACCTGGGAGAAGTCCTCCTTACTACCCCTGGTGAACTCACTTCTCTTTTATTCCGGCTTTTTCGTCTATTGCTCTTTATCCTAAAAAGCTTTAATAGATGTTGTCAATTGTTAGTGCCCCAAACTCATGATGTCTTCTAAGGATTACTATAAGTTCCCTTTTTATGACTCAAGAACCAATTTTTTGCTCACTCTACTGTATGGAAGTTCTAGCACCAACGAGCCCTAGTGAGTGGGGGTATACAGGTGAAACTCAAAAAATTTGAATATCGTGCAAAAGTTTATTTATTTCGGTAATGCAACTTAAAAGGTGAAACTAATATATGAAATAGACTCATTACATGCAAAGCAAGATAGTTCAAGCCGTGATTTGTCATAATTGTGATGATTATGGCTTACAGCTCATGAAAACCCCAAATCCACAATCTCAGAAAATTAGAATATTGTGAAAAGGTGCAATATTCTAGGCTCAAAGTGTCCCACTCTAATCAGCTAATTAAGCCATAACACCTGCAAAGGGTTCCTGAGCCTGTAAATGGTCTCTCAGTCTGGTTCAGTAGGAATCACAATCATGGGAAAGACTGCTGACCTGAACAGTTGTGCAGAAAACCATAATTGACACCCTCCATAAGGAGGGAAAGCCTCAAAAGGTAATTGCAAAAGAAGTTGGATGTTCCCAAAGTGCTGTTGTAATGAACCGCCTGGCGGTACCTCTAGCAATCCACAGAATAGGATTCCCCAGAGCACGGAGTCTAAGTCCCAGTCTGCTTGTTCGCCAGGGCCCCTGATGGTGGGGATGGACTTGGAGCAGACGGAGACCAGGTCGCGGCCCCTGAGTACACCCACCCATGGTAGAGGGATCCGCCAGAGGTATCTGCAGGATGAGAGCCTAATGTGAAGAGGCGGATGGGTCCGAGCGGGATGGATGGATGGCTGAGCAGAAGCGTGGTCAGACAGGCCGAGTCGGTAACCGTGGGGACAGCACAGTACAAGGCAGCAGGCAGAGAATAGTCGGGTCACTCGCCGGGTCAGCAACGGAAGGTCAGATCCAATGATGGGCATCCAAAAGAGAGGTCAGGCAAGCCAGGGGTCAGAGCAGGAGAATACAGCACGGTCAGGAACAATCAGGGTCGGCAACAATCAATCAGCACGGATACAGGAGCAGGAACAAACAGAAGAGTCCATACGGCAACCAGTGTCAGCGCAGAGCGGATTTAAATACAGCTCCCTGCGCTGTCATTGGTGCCAGGCGCGCAGACACGGTCCCGAGTGCGCATGCGCGAGTTCTGTCATCGCTGCGGCCGGCCAGGACCTAGTGCCCGCACACCAGTGCAAGTCGTCACACTGCGCCTGCGCCGAGCCACACGCCGCGGCTGCTCCTGACATTGCCCCCCCCCCCTACGGGCAACCTCTGGGTGCCCAACTGATCTCTCCTCTGTGGGTGGCTGCGATAAAACTCCCGGACAAGTCTGGGGGCATGAACATTTTGGGCTGGTTCCCGTGAGTTCTTCTCGGGGCCATAACCCTTCCATTTGATCAGGAACTGTGTCTGGCCACCCCTTTTCCAGCAATCCAAGATTGCTTCCACCTCAAATTCTTCTTGTTCATCGATGGTTATTGCTTACGGGGGTCTGGACCTCCGATCCGGGAAGGGGTCTGGCGTAGCTGGCTTCAGTAGCAACACATGGAAAACTGGGTAAATCTTAAAAGTTTCCAGAAGAGTGAGTTCATACGCTACCTTGTTGATCATTCGTTTCACCCGGAATGGGCCCATAAACTTTGGCCCCAGTTTTTTTCGACGGGCAAGACATCTTCAAATTCGTTGTTGCTAGCCAGACCTGATCCCCCCCTTCTCTTCCTGTCGAAGGCCCTCTTGTCCTCCTGGGCCTTTGCAATGGCTTCTTGAAGCACCTTGTTGGCAGAAAAAAAATTCAGCGTGCTTTGAGTGGCAGGAACTGGGCTTTCAGGAATCAGATCGGGCAGAAATTTGGGGTGGAACCCATAGTTTGCAAAAAACAGGGATTGCCCCGTAGCTGAATGATTCGCGTTGTTATACACAAATTCGGCCAGTGGCAAGAGTGCCAGCCAATCGTCCTGCAGGAAGGATGTGTAGCATCTCAAGTATTGCTCCAACGTCTGATTTGTCCTCTCCGTCTGCCCATTTGTCTGTGGGTGGTAGGCGGAAGAGAGGGACAATCTGATTCCCAACACCTCGCATAAAGCTTTCCAGACCTTTGAGGTAAACTGGACTCTCCGGTCTGAAACAATGTCTTCAGGAACTCCATGAAGTCTTACAACTTCTCTTATGAAGATTTGCGATGTTTCCAGAGCCGAGGGCGTGTTCTTAAGAGGCAAGAAGTGATCCATCTTTGACAGGCGATCCACAATTACGAAGATTGCAGTGTGGTCCTGAGACAGAGGAAGCTCGACTATAAAGTTGATCACAATCATTTGCCACGGCCGGTCAGGTATAGGCAGTGGACATAGTAACCCCCAGGCCTTGCTCCTGGAGGGCTTGTTCCTCTGACAGGTGGCGCAGGTCTTGACGTAGCGCTCGCAATCCTTGGCCATGCTTGGCCACCAGAATGTGCGCTGGAGTAATTCTAGAGTTTTTGCCATCCCGAAATGACCTGCCATCGGATGGTCATGGCAGTGTCCCAGGACCAAGGTTTGGACCTCTTCGGGTACCGCAATTAGCCCCTCCTTCCGTAAGAGCCTTCCCTTACTCTGTAGGGACACCCCGGGTGGGTTTGACATTCCTATGGATGCATTCTGTAGCCTAGAACGTAGCTCCATTTGGAAGGCAAGAAAGTTCCCCGAGGACAAGATAGTATCTGGTTTGGGGACCTCTTCAGGGTCTTCAAACATGCGCGAAAGGGCGTCGGGCTTCGTGTTCTTGGACCCCGGCCTATACGTGATATGGAATGAGAACCGGGAGAAAAAGAGTGCCCATCTCGCTTGGCGTGGTCTCAAGCGTTTTGCCGTTCTCAAGTATTCTAAATTTTTGTGATCAGTGAAGATCAGAATTGGATGCGTGGCCACTTCCAGCAAGTATCTCCATTTTTCCAGTGCGGTCTTGATGGCCAAAAGTTCTCGATCCCCAATATCGTAGTTCCTTTCTGCTGGTGTAAGTTTCCTTGAGAAGAACGCCACTGGGTGCAGGAGCTCCCTGGTGCCTTTTCTCAAGGACAGGACAGCCCCCACTGCGTTTTCCAAAGCATCAACTTCCAAGACATATGGCAGGGAGGAATCAGGATGACTAAGAATGGGAGCAGTGGTGAATAATCCCTTCAGGGTTTCAAATGCTGTTTGAGCCTCGGGTGTCCACCTGAAATGGACCCCGTTTGGTAAGCTGGGTAATGGGGGACACCAGACCAGAGAAGTTCCTGATGAACTTTCTATAGAAATTTCCAAAGCCAATAAAGCGTTGTACGCCCTTCTTGTCCACGGTTACTGGCCAATCCAAGATTGCCGAGACCTTTTGTGGATCCATCGCAACCCCCGTGGTGGAGATGATCAGCCCCAAGAACGCAATACTATGCTGCTCGAAGCTGCACTTGACAGTGTACAGTCCGTGTTGGCGTAAACGTTCCAACACACTTGTAACATGACCCCTATGAGCTTCCAGTGAGGGAAAGAAAATCAGTATGTCGTCTCAATAAATGACCACGAAGACATCAAGGTAATCTCAAAATACATCATTGATAAAGTGTTGGAACATGGCCGGGGCGTTGCAAAGTCCGAATGGGATGACTAAATACTCAAAGTGCCCAAACCGAGTATGAAACGCCGTTTTCCACTCATCCCCCTCCCTTATGCAGACCAGGTTATATGCACCCCTCAAGTCTAGTTCCGTAAAGATCACTGCTGATTTTAACCTCTGGAAGAGTTCTGGGACCAGGCAGTGGGTAGCGTTTTTTTATCATGATTTTGTTCAAATCGCGGTAATCAATGCAGGGCCTCAGGGACTTATCTTTTTTTTCGACAAAAAAGATTCCAGCCCCGGCTGGTGACGTGGAGGGGTGGATGAACCCCTTTTGGAGGTTCTCATCGATATATTCCTTGAGCACCCCCAGTTCTAGCTCGGATAGGGGGAAAATCCGACCGAACGGAATCTCAGAACCAGGTAGGAGGTCAATGGGACAGTCATATGTTCAGTGTGGAGGAAGGATGTTGTCACTAGTTAGCTTGCAGCCTTTTGTGTGTTTACTCTTACTTCCATGCTGCTCTTGATTCCTTCACATGTGTGTTGTTCTGTGCTCACCTATGGGCATCGTCTGCTATTCCCTGGGTTTTATGTCTTTCCCTTCATCACTTCCTGTCCCACCTCCTTGTCTGCCTGTACATTTAAGATGTGCTCAGACTGGGCCACGTTGTCTGAGCAACGTTTGTTGTTGGAGCTCCCCAGTGTTCTCCTGAATCCGTTTAGTATATCTGTGCACCGACCCCGGCTTGTTCCTGACATCACTAGTGTTCCGCCTGTCCTGACCTCGGCTTGCCTACTGGATCTCCTGTCTCTACTCCCATTGCACCCTGCTTCCCCTAGCGGTCTCTTCTACCTCAGCTGGGTGTACCTGGGGGCCGCGACCTGGTTCCAGCCTGCTCCAAGTCCATCCCCACCATCAGGGGCCCTGGTGAACAAGCAGGCTGGGGCTTAGACTCCGCGCCCTGGGGAACCCCAAGCTGTGGTTTTATAGAGCTCACTACCATAGACGTGACAGTTTGCTCAGGCCATGAGCTCTTCAGAGACACCGCAGCCTGTCCTGGAACAACTTCAGGCTTTATCACTGAGAGTCGAGTTCCAACAGGCCTTCCAAGAACAGATTATGCATTGTCCACTTCCTTATCCTCTGCTCCGGCTCCTGCTGTTCCACCTTCCGCGGTTCCCCCGGTGGAACACCATCCTACAAGATTCCAGTTGCTTCCACCGCCTCACTTCTCTGGTGATCCCAAGGCTTCTCGAGGCTTCCTCAATCAGTGCTCGATTCATTTTGAGCTAGCAGCCGATCATTTCCCTACCGATCATTCCAAGGTGGCATACATGATCTCCCTCCTTTCAGGTGAAGCACTGGCTTGGGCCTCGCCACTGTGGGAGCATCAAGATCATACTATCTCTAGTCTCCCAGCCTTCCTGCAAGCCTTCCGAAAAACGTTTGATGTGCCTGGCAGGACTTCATCTGCTGCGGGAGCCCTTCTTCGTCAGGCCAAGGTAGCATAACGGTTGGTCAGTATGCAGTACGGTTTCGCACCTTGGCTTCAGAACTTGCATGGAACAATGAGGCTCTTTCTGCAACCTTTTGGCAGGGTCTAGCAGACCAAATTAAGGATGAACTAGCTGGGAGAACCATACCCTCCGTCCTGGATGAGTTGATTGCTCTTAGCATCCAGACCGATATCCGCTTCCAGGAGCAAGATCTGGAAAGGGCTTATCCACGTCGCCCTCCAGTGGGTTCTCTTGCTCCTGTTTTCCAGTAATTCCCTGATCAATTTACCTCTGCAACCGTATCAACGTCTGAAGAGCCCATGCAGTTAGGCCGAACGCACCTTACTCCACAAGAGCGATCGCGCCGCCTAAGATTCCGTCTATGCCTTTACTGTAGGGCTGAAGGTCATCTAATTAGGTCTTGTTCTGTCTGCCCACCTCGCACTGTACCTGTGGCTGTGGCCACCACCTCTCTGATGCTTCCTCAACATTGCCAGACCTTACAAGATGTTTTTTGTAGTAAGGCTGCTCCCCTGCCTACTCCTATTATGGCCCCCCTTCCAGTGCTGTCCACCTCTAGTTCCTTACCATCTTTGCTGCCAAAATCTTCGGTCCCTTTACATATGTTGCAGCTCAGAGCTCCTATATCGTGACCTTTCAGATGGGTGGAGGTCCCAACATCTGTGACCTCTGTACCATCTGAGTTCCCTGATTCATGTGCCCTGCATGCTGAGACCCCAAAACTACCTTCAGCTGCTTTGGAGCCAGCCGTGGGTTCCACATTAGTAGCTACTGAACCCTCTGTTCCCGGTCCTGTCATCCTACACCCTACTGTGCCCTCTGTTCCTTGTATTACCCCAGGTTCCTGTTCCGCACAGCCTGTCTTGCCCACTATACAAATCAAAGCCTTCACGCCCACCCCTGTGCCGTCCCTGGCAGCCTCCTCACCAGACCCTTCATCCCAGTTATTGGTGTCTGCTCCAGCTCAGCTTCCTGTCGTATGTTCTCCTATTCTTACTCCTTCTGAGGCAAATGTTTCCAAGAGCTTACATCTGTCTGCTTCTAAGTACAAAGTAGCTGCAGATTGTCATTACCGGGTGAGTCCCAAATATTTCCCGGGTGACAAGGTTTGGCTCTCTACCAAGAGTATCCGTTTACGGGTACCCTTTATGAAATTTGCTCCTCGGTTCATTGGTCCCCTTACCATCCTTCGCCAGGTCAATCCTGTTGCTTTCAAACTCCGCCTCCCTTCACATCCGAGAATCCCGTATATCATCATGAGAATGACCGTATATCATCAAAAGATTTTCCTGTCCTTATCATCATTCTTCCCCAATAGCGAGTACTTAGGATCAGTATGAAGTCAAACAAACCTTGGATTCTACATTCATCAGAGGGAAGCTCTTGTATCTAATTGACTGGAAGGATATGGTCCTGAGGAGAGGTGTTGGAATCCTTCTACTGATGTTTCTGCACCCCGTCTGATGGAATTGTTTCATCAGAAGTTTCCCCTTAAGCCTGGCCCTAAAAAAGTGGGCATACCTCATAAGAGGGGGGGTACTGTCACTAGTTAACTTGCAGCCTTTTGTGTGTTTACTCTTACCTCCATGTTACTCTTGATTCCTTCACATGTGTGTTGTTCTGTGCTCACCTATGGGCGTCGTCTGCTATTCCCTGGGTTTTATGTCCTTCCCTTCCATCACTTCCTGTCCCACCTCCTTGTCTGCCTGTCTATTTAAGATGTGCTCAGACTGGGCCACATTGCCTGAGCAACGTTTGTTGTTGGAGCTCCTCAGTGTTCTCCTGAATCCATTTAGTATATCTGTGTACCGACCCCGGCTTTGTCCCTGACATTCCTCCTGTATTGTCTATCCGTGCACCGACCCCGGCTTGTTCCTGACATCGCTAGTGTTCCGCCTGTCTTGATCTCGGCTTGCCTACTGGATCTCCTGTCTCTACCCCCATTGCACCCTGCTCCCGCTAGTGGTCTCTTCTACCTCAGCTGGGTGTACCTGGGGGCCGCGACCTGGTTCCAGCCTGCTCCAAGTCCATCCGCACCATCAGAGGCCCTGGTGAACAAGCAGGCTGGGGCTTAGACTCCGCACCCTGGGGAAGCCCAATCTGTGGTTTTATAGAGCTCACTACCATAGACGTGACAGATGTCTGCTCCTCGTTTACTATAAACATCAAGAAAATTGTGGTAGGCTGGAGGGATGGCCTGAATTAGGTCGGCATCTCCGTCCACGCATAGGAGGACTTGGGGAGCGGCGGGGGCCGAGGCGTAGCAGTGTTCCCAGCAATATGGGGATAGGAACTGAATGGACCCGGTCTCCCAATCAATCTGGGGGTTATGGGCCTGCAACCAAGGAAGCCCCAGAATGACTGGGAAAAGAGGGGAGGCTATGGAGTCCAGGCGGAGGAACTCCCGATGGTGGCCAGCTACTGTGGTGCAGATAGGGGGAGTTTCCCGGTTTACCAACCCCGACTTGATACAGCCAAAAATATGTTAAGCCCACAATCCCTGGTCTGGAGGGGGATTTTCTGTTGGTTGGCAAAAAGTCCACAAAACAACTGCATGCCCCGGAATCAATTATTGCTGTCACCGACACGGTTTTTCCTGGGAGCTGAAAGGAAACAGGTATGGCTAAGTAATTGGACTGGTTGAGACCTTCAGTGGATACAGAAGAAAAAACAGAAGCAGACTTACTCAGTTTCACTGGGCAGGATCGCACCATATGACCGGCTTCTCCACAGTAAAGGCAAAGATTCCAAGACCGTCTTCTCTGGCGTTCCTCGGCCGACAATGATGGCTGAGCCAATAAAAGCTGCATGGGTTCGGGGCATCATCAGACTCTGATATCCGGTTTCCTCCCAGCAGAGGTTGGACTGAGACCCGAGGGGGTGCCCATGTAGCTCTCTGACCCTGGCTGGCCCTATCAAATCTGTGTTCCCGCAGTCTGCGGTCAATTTCGATGGCTAAGGTAATGAGGTCCTCCAAGGAATGGGGCAGGCCTACCAGAGCTAATTCGTCCTTAAGAGCCTCGGACAGCCCTATGCGGAACTTGTGGCATAACGCAGCGTCGTTCCACCGGGTGTCCCCCATCCATTGTCTGAATTCCGAAGCATACTCCTCCGCTGCCCGGCGGCCTTGTCTGAGAGAGTACAGGGCCATTTCTGCCGAGGCTGCTCGCTGTGGGTCATCATACAACACTGCCATTGTGTCAAAGAAGTCAGTTACAGTCTCCAGGTGGGAATCGCGGGTTTCCATCAGTCGGTGAGCCCAGCCCTGGGGTTCATCCAGGAGCAGAGACACGATGAATCCCACCTTAACTGATTCCGTGGAAAATGTACGCAGCTGCAGGCTAAAGTACAGCAGACACGCGTTACGGAAGGCCCTGAATCTTGCTCGATCCCTGCTGAAACGTTCTGGCAATGGAACGTGGGGTTCCGGAGGAGGCAACGTGGCTATTGCCCCAGCAGGTGGCCCCGAAGATTCTGCGGCCGGAGCGGGAGTAGCCGGACTCTGAGATGTAGTGGTTGGTGCGGTTAGATTCTGGATGCGGTTCTCAAGATGTGTGTATCCCTCCTGCAGCGTTTTGACGGCTTGGGTCAGAGCCGCCAGGTGCTGGCATATGTCCTCTAGTGGGGATGGTCCACTTCCAGGCTCTGTCATGGCCGTATGGTACTGTAATGAACCGCCTGGCGGTACCTCTAGCAATCCACGGAATAGGATTCCCCAGAGCACGGAGTCTAAGTCCCAGTCTGCTTGTTCACCAGGGCCCCTGATGGTGGGGATGGGTTTGGAGCGAGTTCCGTCGTCATGCTTCCTTCCACAGACGAGCTTTATGGGGATGCGGACTTCATTTTCCAGCAGGACTTTGCACCTGCCCACACTGCCAAAAGCACCAAAACCTGGTTCAATGACCGTGGGATTACTGTGCTTGATTAGCCAGCAAACTCGCCTGACCTGAACCCCATAGAGAATCTATGGGGCATTGCCAAGAGAAAGATGAGAGATATGAGACCGAACAACGCAGAAGAGCTGAAGGTAGCTATTGAAGCATCCTGGTCTTCCATAACACCTCAGCAGTGCCACAGGCTGATAGCTTCCATGCCACGCCACATTGAGGCAGTAATTGCCGCAAAAGGGGCCCAAACCAAGTACTGAGTACATATGCATGCTTTTACTTTTCAGAGGTCCGATATCGTTCTATGTACAATCCTTGTTTTATTGATTGCATGTAATATTCTAATTTTCTGAGATTGTGGATTTGGGGTTTTCATGAGCTGTAAGCCATAATCATCACAATTATGACAAATCACGGCTTGAACTATCTTGCTTTGCATGTATTGAGTCTATCTCATATATTGGTTTCACCTTTTAAGTTGCATTACAGAAATAAATGATCTTTTGCACAATATTCTAATTTTTTGAGTTGCACCTGTATATATCGCTTCGTTTCTGTTTTTTTTCGGGGGGCACCTGATGACTAGAGATTGTTGATAGCTGTTCTAAGCCTTACCATTGCAAAAGTATCCTATTCTATTTGCATTGCTTCATTTGTGTGAAGTACCTGGTTTCCCTTGCTTTCCTATTTCACACTGACAATGCCAGGGCATGGAAGCATATCCATCCCAGCATGGTCAGTTTGCTTCTTTACATTCTACTTGGGAACAGAGCCTTTCTGTATTCTAGTTCTCAGACTTCTGCTGGCATGCCACCCTGAACAGTTCTTCACTGGAATGATCAGTTTACTGCTCTTCCTCTGCCTCCTGCTGACATGTCTCCTGTCCAGCACCTCACAGTGTATTTCTGTCTTTGGATTTTACAATGGGCTGTGTTGGTGCTCCATTCATGTTGTTACTTCCACCCCCCTCATCATCACAAGGAGTCCCCACCTCTCCAATCCCCCTAAGCAATGGGGAACAGAACAGGTCAGGTGATCACTTATAAAAATAAAAGGAAAAAAGGTATATACACAAACATTTTACCTAGCATTTCTATTTTAAACTGAATGAAATCTGTTACAAAGTAAAAGGTTCACATACACCCTAAGAAACTAATGGGTTTTTTTTGTCCAGGGACATGTAATAGAGAGCATAACTTGCCTTGCTTCCTAGTCCCACAGGCTTCCACTCCACTGCTTCAGATATTCACAACCAGCCCCACAAAGCCACTCCTATCCTCCACTTGTGTGGCTGCTCCCTCACCTATGTAAATAAGTGGACCTTGCATTTCTGGTAAAATATCTGCTATAAGTTGTTCCATGTCTATCAGGCACACTTTGGGGAAAAGATTACTCAGTTCTGCTTGCCTTTGCATGTCAATTTTCACAGTTTTGACTGGTTTAACACTACTATGTATAATCTAAATCAGTGTTTCTCAACCTTTATTTCTCAACATTCCAGTCGGGGCTCCCTTAAAAAGTATTTTCAGTCACGAGGCCCCCCTATCCAAGGCTTGGTTCACGTTACTGTGTGTTGCGGAATGCATGCGAAATTGCACTCATTCATGACACACAGACAAATGCTCTGATCTTTAGGGGTACCCCATACATTGGCAAACATGGGGTGTTTTTGGTGTGGTGCAATTATAAAACTTGACTTCAAAACTAAGGTCAGGGACGACTTTCCCTGCATTTCTGCGGATAAGGCAGCCCATTGAAATGAATGGGCTGCCATACACACAGCCACACAGATGTGAACCAAGGGCCTGTTTACCTGTGAGCTTGGATGGCAGTAAAACCACGCAATTGAGCTGCTTTTACCACCCTAAACTGCTCCCCCTTTAGCTGCAGAAACAGCAGCTGAGGGTATACACATGTTGTTGCCGCAGCTAGACATATAGCTCCAGGTGAATGGAGTTGAACTACAACCACCCCACAACTGTGTGCGCATTGCACGCAGTTGTGGTGTGATGATTGATGCTGAGGTTAAACTAGGTTGAGAGGAGGCAACATATTGCCTCTTTACCACCTGTCAAATGCCTATGAAAAGCGATCTGAGCATGGATCGCTTTTCAGAGGAGCAGCAGTCCTTGCTGCTGTTACGAACAAGTCCTAAAAAAGCAGTTCTGATAAGACAGGAATAGGGGGTCGAGATTAAAAGTAAAATACATATACACACACATATAAAAACAAACATACACAGACACACACACACGTGTACGTACACACACATACACAAACGTACGTACACATACACACACAGGCACATGTATACATCATTATGAAAAGTTACAGTACCTTAGCTTCACACAGCCAGGTACTGCACTCTAGCTAACAAGTACCAGATTTTTCATGCAGAAGTCCTTAAGAGAAATCAGATGAGGTAAAACTAATACAAAAAGGTATTCAGGCAAAAAACTCAAGCTTACGTTACTCCTGGTTCACATTTGTGCATGTGGTGCCACTGCGGGAACAGCGGCAACACCCACAAATACAGGAGCCACAGGCAGGTGCCATTAATTCTAATGGCACGCCGCCCACACTGGAAATCGCAACCGTACTGCAGGGAGTAGTGCAGGGACTTCTTCCCTGCATGTCCCGCGGCACGGGAGTCCATTCAAATAAAAGGGCTGTTGTGTCCACGCAAATCCCATCCTGCACTACCGCACAGATGTGAACCAGGGGTAAAGGCATAACTTGATTAAAGTAGAACTAAAGGCAAACCATTTTTTTTTTTTAGTTTTGGATAGAGTGGAGAGGGATTAGAATCCTTGTCACTTTTTACTGTTGTCTCTGCCCCTGTTTGGAAGATTCGCCCTCTCTATTTGTCCTGTTTATTGTTATCATTGAAACTGAAAGTAAAAGAAAATCCAAATTTTGGGCTGTACCCAGAAAAGGGGATTTCCTCTCACTTCCTGTTTGACTATGAGACAGGAAGTGAAGGGATATCTTCAAAATGGGATACCAAAGGTAAAAAAATTCTGACAAGGGTTATAACTCTACATCGCTCTATCCAAAATTAAGAAAAAGGTTTTTCCTATACTTCTACTTTAATAGGTATGTGTATTGTATCTTTCTTTTACACTGGAATACCTTAATTGTGTAGCTTTGAAGAGCCTTCTTACATAAAGTAATTCTGATGCAATCAGAAACATAACTTGGGCCATATGTTCTGTTTGTTCTGCATCTTAAAACATTATATAGAAAATTGCATCCCATTGTTTTCAAAGTTTAGAAAAGTTTCCAAAAAGACTTTCAAGCCTAGTTGATCTAAACCAATTCTTTGACCTCATGTGTACAAACGATTGCTGTGTCAGTACATAACTCTTTCTAGTGTATGGTTATTATTTTTAGGATCAATCGCTGCTTTTCAAAAGTTGATTGCAAATGTTAAGAGTTCAATAACGTTGTAGCCCACTCAAAGAAAAAAAATACATTTTCCATAATAAATCCAGCCTCTCTTGGGATTCAATTTCCCTTTCACTTGAAAAGGTATGTACCCTAGTGAAGAGGCTTCTGAGTGGTTTGCATCAATTCCTCTATGGCAATCAACCTCCTGAGACTCACTGATGACCCATACCAAAAAAGGTTTTAAATTGCACAGTCTTATATATTTTATAGAGTGAAATAGGACATGTCTGAAATTGAGGAAACATGAAAATAATTGGTACAACTTCAAAATATGGATTTGAGAGCAAGACCTTATAGCTTGCATGAACTGTGCACAACAATTAAATAAATATCATATTGGCATGTTGTTCGGTATTCAGATTACTGCACTGATACAAATACAGTACTGTTAAAGAAGTACAGTTGTAGGGAGACATGTAAATAATTAAATGAGTGCAGTGTCAGCACAGCACAGATACTAACCAATCAAAGACTCACTATGCAAATAATATATACTCATGAATACTTACAGGTTGCCGCCTGCACTGAAATGTGTTCCCACACTTAAAGCAATAATTTTTCCTTATAAAGTGCTGCACAGCTATATAAACTTATTGTGAACCCTCAAATAAACAAAATTAAAAAGTGCAATTTTTTATTTTTAAAAATTTACGAGAATTCTGGAAATTCTGTGAAATGATCACTAGAAGCTTATTCATGCCAGACACACTATCCACTATAATCAAAATATTGTGTAGATTGAATCACCAAAATTATATAAGAGAGTCCAATGTGAAAGTTTAACAGATGTGCCAGTAAATAAATCCAATAATGTGAATCTCTGATGCTCCACCACATTATACTCACCTGAAGAGATTTGCCTATATGGAATAATAATAGGTTGTGCTGCACCTTCCACTTTACAGGGTAATATAGTGCTGTGAAAAAGTGTTTGCCCCTAAATGTATTTTGTATATTTGTCACACTTAAATGATCCAGATCAAACTAATTTTAACATTACACAAAGATAACCTGAGTAAATACAAAATGCAGTTTTTAAATGATAATTTCTTTTATTGAGGGAAAAAGCTGTCTACATCACTGGTAATGTCAGTGGCAGTTATTCAGTTCCCACCCAGTGTCAGAATCTCCACCGCAGCCCCGCTATAAGTCACTGATCACCACCATTACTGGTATAAAAAAAAATATAAATAAAAATTCCAATATATATACCACCATTTGTAGACACTATAACTTTACCATAAACTAATATGCACTTATTGAGATTTTTTTTGTTAGCAAAGACATGTAGCAGAATACATTTTTCCCTAAAGTTATGAAGAAATTTTATTTAATTTTTTTTATTAGATATGTTTTATAGCAAAAAGTCAAAAATATTGGTCTTTTTTTTGTTTATAGTGCAAAAAAAACCCCAAAAAAGCAGAGGTGATCAAATACCACTGAAATAAAGTTCTATTTGTGGGGGAAAAAAATTACATATTTAATTTATGTACAGCATTGCATGACAACGCAAATCCTCTGGAGGGCAAGTGGTTAATTCAGCCACACTGGAGGGCTTTCGAGTATGAATGGCCTGTTTAAGGTCATGCCACAGTATCTCAATCAGATTTAAGACTGGACTTTGATTGGCCACTCCAAAACCTTAATTAAGTTTTTTCGTTCAGCCATTCAGAGGTGGACTTGCTGGTGTGTTTCAGATCATTGTCCTGCTGCATAACCCAAATGTGCTTGAGCTTACAAACGGATGACTGAACATTCATCTTCAGGACTTTCTGGTAGAGCACAGAATTCATGGTTCCATCATTTATGGCAAGTCATCCAGGTCCTAAAGCTGCAAAGCAGCCCCAGACCATCACACTACCACCATGTTTGACTGTTGGTGATGTTCATTTTGTGAAATGCTTTGTTAGTTTTACGCCAGATGTATCAGGACACACACCTTCCTAAAAGTCCAACTTTTGTCTCATCAGTCCACAGAATATTTATCCAATAGTCTTGTGGATAATCAAGATGTTTTTTGGCAAATATGAGGAGAGCCTTTGTGAGCCATTTTCGATGTTGTTCTGGGTTCTTTTATGACCTCCTGTATGAGTCGTCGTTGTGCTCTTGGAGTAATTTTATTAGGGTGGCCACTCCTGGGAAATTTCACCACTATTCTAAGTTTTCTTTATTTGTGGATAATGGCTCTCATCATGGTTCGCTGGATTCCCAAAGCCTTAGAAATGGCTTTGTAACCCTTTCCAGATTGACACATGTCAATGACTTTGTTTTTCATCTTTTCCTGAATTTCTTTAGATCGTGGCATGATCTGTTGCTTCTTGAGATCTTTTAGCATGCTTCATTTTGTCAGACAGCTTTTATTTACAGTGAAGAAAATAAAGTATTTGATCCCCTGCTGATTTTGAATGTTTGCCCACTCACAAAGAAATGATCAGTCTAAAAATTGAATGGTAGGTGGATTGTAACACAGAGACAGAATAGCAACAAAAAATTCAAAAGCAATGCATGTCTAACAAATTATGCACTGATTTGCATGTTCATGAGGGAAATAAGTATTTGATCCCCTATCATTCAGCAGGATTTCTGGCTACCAGGTGTCTTTCGTACAGGTAACAAGCTGAGATTAGAAGCAGTCTTTTAAAAGGAGTGCTGCTAATCTCATTTTGTTACCTGTATAAAAAGACACCTGTCCACAGGAGCAATCAAACAATCAGATTCCAAACTCTCCACTATGGCAGAGACCAAAGAGCTGTCCAAGGATGTCAGGGACAAGATTGTAGACCTACACAAGGCTGGACTGGGCTACCAAACTATTGCCAAACAGCTTGGTGAGAAGGTGACAACAGTTGGTGCAATCATTTGCAAATGGAAGAAACACAAAACAACTGTCAGTCTCCCTAGGTCTGGTGCACCATGCAAGATCTCACCTCGTGGAGTGTCAATGATCATGAGAACAGTGAGGAATCACCCCAGAACTACACGTGAAGATCTTGTCAATGATCTCCAGGCAGCTGGGACCACAGTCACCAAGAAAACAATTGGTAACACTACGCTGACAAGGATTGAAATCCTGTAGTGCCCGCAAGGTTGCTCTGCTCAAGAAAGCACATGTCCAGGCCCGTCTGAGGTTTGCCACTGAACATCTGAATGATGCAGAGGAGAACTGGTTAAAAGTGTTGTGGTCAGATGAGACCCAAATCGAGCTCTTTGGCATCAACTCAACTTGCCGTGTTTGGAGGAGGAATGCTGCCTATACCCCAAGAACACCATTCCAACAGTCAAACATGGTGGTGGAAACATTCTGCTTTGGGGATGTTTTTCTGCTAAGGGGACAGGACAACTGCACTGCATCAAAGGGACGATGGATGGGGCAATGTACCGTCAAATCTTGGGTGAGAACCTTCTTCCCTCAGCCAGGGCATTGAAATGGGTTGTGGATGGGTGTTCCAGCATGACAATGACCCAAAATACACGGCCAAGGCAATAAAGGAGTGGTTCAAGAAGAAGTATATTAAGGTCCTGGAGTGGCCTAGCCAGTCTCCAGACCTTAATCCGATTGAAAATCTGTGAAGGAAGCTGAAAGTTCGAGTTGCCAAACGTCAGCCACCAAACCATAATGACTTGGAGAGGATCCAGGGAATATCTGATTGCCTCTCAGGGGATCAGGAAGGAATTTTTTTCCCAGCAGAAGCAAAATGGATTGTGCTTTGCTGGGGTTTGTTTGTCTTCCTCAGGATCAACTGTGGGTATAGGATTATAACTTTTTTTTTTTTTCTATGGTTGAACTGGATGGATTTTGTCTTTTTTCAGCCAGATTAACTTTGTATGTAACTATGCCAAGAAGAATGGGCCAAAATCCCTCCTGAGATGTGGGCAAACCTGGTGGCCAACTACAGGATACGTCTGACCTCTGTGATTGCCAATGTTGCACATACGGTAAATAATTCAACTGTGCGAAGGATGGGTTGGGTGAAACCAGAAGTGTTTTATTAGGAATGGCTGTAACAAACACAGAAAACTCTTAATTACATGTGACTGGATATGTTCACTGTAATCACTGTCCTGTAGGAAACAAAGTGTTAGACTTTTTGTTCCTACTTCTGTGTCTTCCTATTATCACAGGAAGTAGTTCTGCCCTCTTGTGATGG